>NC_047110.1:35205482-35505482 GCF_902500255.1 Thalassophryne amazonica | reverse complement strand
GTGATGTGAATGTCATGTCATCCACGTCAGCTCTGGTCCATATGACACAGTGTTTGCCCTTCGGGGCGCCGCTCGGTGGACATACGCGGGGGTGGCTGGACACGTGTGCAGGGACAGCTTCATTCATGTCATTTCATGACTGTACGTCTATGACCATGGGTCATCTACAGAGGAATAGAGGGATCATGCTTGTATTGTCCGCTTGATAAGAGGGATTAAATATTAGAATTTGTGATGTTTTTCTGGTATGTGTGTGTGTGTGTGTTTTTCTCCACAGTCGTGGCACAATGTGGTGCCACATGTTACCGCTGCTCGCACTGTTTGTGCATGCTTGCATGAACGCATCGTCGCTGTATCACGCATGCCTGTCCGACCATTTGTCCCTCCTGACAGCAAGTGGAATGTTTTATGGTTCCCCATTTCGTTTTTTGTTCGCAGATTTTCTTCTGGTTTCTGCATCTTTTGCCAAATGTCATGTTATGTGTGAAGGGGCCCTTAGCCAAATACAAGCAATATTTCTTGTGGATTGAACTTGAGAATGTTATCCATGCCTTCATAACAAGTAGACTAGATTATTGTAACTCTCTGTATGTTGGTGTGGATCAGACCTCTCTAACCTGCCTTCATCTTATTCAGAACACTGCCGCTCGTCTTCTTTTGGGAAAAGAAAAAGTATGACCACATTAGGCCGGTTTTGGCTACTCTTCACTGGCGTCTGTTGGCGTGTTGATATTAAACTTGTTTAAATTGTTTTTAAAGCCCTCAATGGCCTGGCCCCAGTGTATCTTTTTAGAGCTTTTTCCTTACACCCCAACCAGAGCATTTTGGTCTTCTGACCAACTGTTGCTGGAGGTGCCTAAAACCAAATTAAAGACGAAAGGTGACAGAGCCTTGCAGCGGCTACCCCCAGACGCTGGAATAGTCTCCCCTTTAATATTCAATCATCCCTGTGCCTAGAGCAGGGGTGGGCATCAAGGGCCGAGACACTACAGGTTTTCCATGCAACCATTCACCTCAGCAGGTGGGTTGCTGATGAGCTTCTCCTCTGAACATAAACACCTGGTTGTCAATGAAATCACCTGCTGAGACACCTGATCATTAATGAAATCACCTGCTGAGGTGACTGGTTGCACGGAAAACCTGCAGTGTCTCGGCCCTTTATGGCACATGATTGCCCACCCCTGGCCTAGAGACTTTTAAATTGACTTTACAAACCTAGTTCTTTTCTCTGACATTTCCTAAATGACCGATTACATCTCTGTTTCCTACTACTTTTTACTCTTTATATTACTTTGTCTTTTATTTGTTTTATTGCCTATTGCAGTTTTATTGTTATTTTTAATTTATTTATTTGTGCTTGGGGGCAACTTGGTGCCCTTTTTAAATAATGTACAGCACTTTGGTCGACTGCTGTGGTTTTAAATGTGCTTTAGAAATAAAGGGTGAGTTGAGTTGAGAAAGGGGTGGCTTCAGTACAACACTGTGAATGTCCTTGAGTGGCCCAGACCTGAAGTTGACTTAATGTCTCTGGAGAGAAAAATGGCTGTGCTCCTCATCCAACCTGATGGAGCTTGAGAGGTGCTGCAAAGAGGAATGGGCAAAACTGCTCAAAGATAGTTGTGCCAAACTTGTGGCATCATGTTCAAGAAGACTTGACTTTCTAATTCTAACTTTCAAAGGTGCATCAACAAAAGAATTGAGCAAAGGCTGTGAATACTTATGTGCATGTGATTTCTTAGTTTTTTAAGTTATATGATTTTTAATAAATTTTCCAAAATTTCAAAAAACGTTTTTCATGTTGTCATTATGGAGTGTTGTGAATAGACTTTTTTAGGGAAAAAATTAACTTAATCAATTTTGTTATAAGGCTTTAACTTAACAAAATTGAAGTGCTGTGAATTTGATGCACATACATATTTCATATGACAAATCAATGATGTAAATATGAATGTGTACTGATTCAGCACTGGTAAGATATAACCACAATTCTAAAATAACCTTACCCTTATTAGGGTGCAAATTTATGCAAATATTGTAGCAAGTAATGCTGCAACATGTACAGGATCAATGTGTGGGTGAATAAAAACTTTCCTTATGTCCTGATGTCTGAACAAAAATAAGCATGTTCACAAAAAAGCTTCCTGCAGAATGTCTTGGTCCTCATGACTTCCTCTTATTTGTGCAACAGGACACAAGTGTTGTGTATTTCATCTGTTTTTCTTATATATTTAATATAATTAATTCAAAGCCTTGTACCGAACACTGACATAGGTAAATTCTGATGACTGCTCAGGATGTGAATTTCAACTAATTTTTTTTAAATGGGCAGAAACACTGGTGATTGCAGCAAAAGTCAAATGAATTTGATTCAGAGAAATAAAATGGCAGGAATAAAATTTTCTTACTTCTGTATGTTATTGTCACACTTTATTATATATCTTGCCTCAGATTTAAAGAATATAGCAGAATCTCAATCTATTTTGATGTTGTCGCAGATGACACCCGACAGAAATATGAATGGTGCGCTAAGTGTGTTGGGAAAGTGAATGCATGGACCCACGTTAGGGGGCGTAAATGAGTGGTCAATAGGAGTTAAAATAAATAACAATTTATTATGCAAAAGTGCAAACAGGTTATGAATATGCTGAGTCCAATTAATAACAAAAATGGTGACACATGGGCAGGCCCGAGGGTAGGAGACGCCTATCCAGAGAAGAGCCGGAACCCACGAAGTTCCACCGCCAGCTGGAGGCCTGCAATACGCCAGAGCCGCCAAGTCCTGGTACCCCCAGGTGGCGACCGCTCGAGGCTGTCGGACCGGTACTGCTGGCAGGAGCAAAAACAGATTAGGTGGGTGTGTGTACACCCAGCAAACAGTCAGCAAAATTCAGTAATCCTCCTGAAGGAATAAATCCAAATACTCCCAGAGTGCAGAGGAAAACTGGAAAAACGTGCAGTGTCAATTGTTATACTTAGCAAGTAAGAAGTAAGGAGTGGAGACGCCAACTCCTCCAAACTTCCCACAAACCCGGCTACAAGCTGCAGGTATATAAATCACAACTGCAAAGACTTCAGTAGCAATGAATGTGCGTACGGCAAAAAACAGCTGAGTATGTTTACCTGTGTGGTAAGCTGATAACTCACCAGAGTTATCGTGTCTCTCCCAGGCTTTTATGGTGTGGATGATGATGATGAAAAACAGCTGACAGCCTAACCATGCGCACCTGGTGGTGCCGAAAGAGGCCAACAGACCAGTGCGCCCTCTTCAGGGCAAAAAGGTGCTTGCATGGCAGGGCATCATCTGGTGGTGGGCCAGCAGTACCTCCTCTTCAGCGGCCCACACAACAGGACCCCCCCCTCAAGGGGTGCCTCCTGGCGCCCACCCTGGCTTATCTGGGTGCTCCTGGTAGAAATCCGCCAGGAGGGCGGGATCCAAAATGAAGCCCCTCTTCACCCAGGAGCATTCTTCAGGGCCATACCCCTCCCAGTCTACCAGATATTGATACCCCCGGCCCCTTCGACGAACATCAAGGAGTTTCTTGACGGTCCAGGCTGGTTCTCCATCGATGATCCGGGCAGGAGGTGGCGCCGGTCCAGGGGTGCAGAGGTCTGATGTGTGGTGTGGTTTTATCTGGGACACATGAAAAACAGGGTGGATACATTGCGATGCCGGAAGTTGCAGTCTTACTGCGGCAGGGCTGATCACCTTGATCATCTTAAATGGTCCGATGAAATGGTCAGTTAGTTTTGGTGAATCCATCTGCAGAGGTATGTTCTTCGTGGACAGCCGAACCTCCTGCCCGGGCTGGTAAGTTGGGGCCGGGGCATGTCGGCGGTCCGCGTGGTCCTTAGCCCACGTCTGGGCCTTCAGGAGAGCAGAACGGGCTTTCTTCCACACCCGACGGCATCTCCTGAGGTGGGCCTGGACTGAGGGCACCTCGACCTCTCCCTCGACTGCTGGAAACAACGACCTTGAACCTCGAACAGTGAGAGGCCGGTAGATGACGACACCTGGCTGTTATGTGCGTACTCGATCCAGGCCAGGTGTTGACTCCAGGTTGATGGGTGCGCAGAAGTGACGCATCTCAAGGCCTGCTCCAAGTCCTGGTTAGCCTGCTCTGCTTGACCGTTAGTTTGTGGGTGGTACCCGGGCGAAAGGCTCACCGTGGCCCCCAGCTCCTTACAGAAACTCTTCCAGACCTGTGAGAAGAACTGAGGACCATGGTCTGATACGATGTCCGTGGGGATACCATGCAGATGCACGATGTGGTAGACCAGGAGGTTTGCAGTCTCCTGGGTAGTCGGGAGCTTCGGGAGGGCCACAAAGTGGGCCGCCTTCGAGAACCGGTCCACTATCCTCAGGATGACGGTCTTCCCCTGGGAGGCAGGGAGACCCGTGACAAAGTCCACTCCAATGTGGGACCAGGGGCGACGAGGCACAGGCAACGGCTGGAGGAGTCCCCTCTCCGGCTGGTGGGAAGCCTTGCCCCTGGCACAGGTGGTGCATGCCCTGATGTAGTCCCGGGTGTCGGCTTTGACTGACGGCCACCAGAACCACTGCTGGTCCACTGCCATGGTCCTTTGCACCCCCGGATGGCAGGAGAGCTTGGAACCGTGACAGAAGTCCAACACGGCAGTCCGAGCATCTGGTGGCACGTACAGTCTGTTGGGTGGTCCACCTCCGGGATCCGGGTGTCGCGTCAGGGCCTCCCTAACAACTCCCTCCATGTCCCATGTGAGGGTTGCGACGATAGTGGATTCTGGTATGATGGTGTCTGGTGGGTCCAACAGCCTTTCTTTAACTTCCTCTTCATGCATCCAGGACAGGGCATCAGACCGGACGTTCTTGGTCCCGGGGCAGTAGGTGATCTTGAAATTAAAGCGTCTGAAAAACAATGACCACCGGGCTTGCCTGGGGTTCAGTCGCTTAGCGGTCTGGATATATTCCAGGTTCTGGTGGTCAGTGAGAACCACAAATGGGACCACAGCTCCCTCCAACAGATGTCTCCACTCCTCAAGGGCCTCTTTCACAGCCAGGAGTTCCCGATTGCCAACGTCATAGTTTCATTCGGCGGGGGTTAACCTGCGGGAAAAGTAAGCACAAGGGTGGAGAACACTATCGGAGTCCCTGCTGTGGGACAGCACGGCTCCTATCCCTGAGTCAGAGGCATCCACTTCAACAATAAGCTGGCGGCTAGGATCGGGCTGCACCAGAACTGGTGCTGTTGAAAACCGGTGTTTCAACTCCCTAAACGCGGCTTCGCACCGATCCGACCAGGTGAAGATGGACTTTGGTGGAGGTCAGGGCTGTAAGGGGGCTAACTACCTGACTATAGCCCTTAATGAACCTCCTGTAAAAATTGGCAAACCCTAGGAACTGTTGCAGCTTCCTACGATTTAGCGGTTGGGGCCAATCTCTCACCGCAGCTACCTTAGCCTGATCAGGTGCGATGGAGTTGGAGGAGATAATGAACCCCAAGAAGGACAAAGAGGTGCGGTGGAACTCGCACTTCTCAGCCTTCACAAACAGCCGGTTCTCCAATAACCCCTGAAGGACCTGACGGACATGCTTAACATAAGTGTCAGAGTCCTGGGAGAAAATGAGGATATCGTCTAGATATACGAAGATGAATCGGTGCAGGAAATCCCGCAAAACGTCGTTAACCAAAGTCTGAAACATCGCAGGGGTGTTGGTGAGGCCGATTGGCATGACCAGGTACTTAAAGTGCCCGAAGGGGGTGTTAAATGCTGTCTTCCATTCGTCTCCCTTCCGTATCCAAACCAGTCTCTAAGGTTGAGCTTTGGTGTTTAACCGCCTGGGGCCCCTTATTCTGCGGATGCTCATTCGAGCCGCAGTAAACACACTCTCCACGTGCCAGCCTCCTTTGTTTTACTTTCATTTTCGCCCTGCTCGTGTCCACAGCTTTGTCAGCAGGGGGAGCTGGTGCTACAGGGAAAGCTCTGGCTTTCGAGCGGGGAGAGGACGGCGCTGCTTCGGACCTGGAACGGGACGGCGCGCACCCGGCCATGCCCTTCGTCTCGCTCCCGCTTGTATTCCTCTAACCGATTGTCAAGACGAATAACTAGATCGATAAACCCATCTAAATCCCATGGCTAATCCTTAGCCACCAGATGCTCCTTTAGGGCCGGAGACAGCCCGTTTACAAAGGCGGCGTGGAGTGAGACTGAATTCCAACCAGACCTCGCTGCCGCGATGCGGAAGTCGATTGCGTAATCAGCTGCACTCCGTCATCCCTGTCTCATTGACAGAAGCATATTAGAAGCGGCCTCGCCTCTACTGGGATGATCGATTACCAGTCAAAACTCCCTTATAAACTCAGTATAAGTAGAGAGGACCCGAGAGTCTCGTTCCCAGAGCGCCGTAGCCCAGGCGCGTGCTCTGCCCCAAAGTAAGTTAATTACGTAAGCCACCCAGCTGTGCTCTGATGCGTACATAACGGGCCGTTGTGAACAAATGAGCACGCACTGCATCAGAAAGTCTGCGCACATTTCAACACAACAACCGTACGGTTCCGGGGGACTTATGTAAGCTTCGGGCGACGAGGGGGGAGACCTCTGAACGACCACTGGATTAACTCTGTTTGGTGGCAGATCCACTAGAGGGGGAGCGGCTGCTGCCGCGCCTGATGCGCGCGTCTACCTGCGCAGTGAGAGCCTCCATCCAACGGCTGAGGTGAGCATCCTACTCAGTTAATAAATCCAACCTATCCAGAGAAGAGCCGGAACCAACAAAGTCCACCGCCAGCCGGAGGCCTGCAATACACCAGAACCGCCAAGTCCTGGTACCCCCAGGAGGCCACCACTCGAGGCTGTCGGACCGGTACTGCTGGCAGAAGCAAAAACAGATTAGGTAGGTGTGTCTACACCCAGCAAACAGTCAGCAAAACTCAGTAATCCTCCTGAAGGAATAAATCCAAATACTCCCAGAGTGCAGAGGAAAACTGGAAAAACGTGTAGTGTCAATTGTTATACTTAGCAAGTAAGAAGTGAGGAGTGGAGACGCCAACTCCTCCAAACTTCCCACAAACCCGGCTACAAGCTGCAGGTATATAAATCACAACTGCAAAGACTTCAGTAGCAATGAATGTGCGTACGGCAAAAAACAGCTGAGTATGTTTACCTGTGTGGTAAGCTGATAACTCACCAGAGTTATCGTGTCTCTCCCAGGCTTTTACGGTGTGGATGATGATGATGAAAAACAGCTGACAGCCTAACCATGCGCACCTGGTGGTGCCAAAAGAGGCCAACAGGCCAGTGCGCCCTCTTCAGGGCAAAAAGGTGCTTGCATGGCAGGGCATCATCTGGTGGTGGGCCAGCAGTACCTCCTCTTCAGCGGCCCACACAACAAAGTGGCCAGTTTTGACACTACGCACTACTTACTTTGAAATCCGAGAACCGTTTTTGGTCTGTTGACTCGGTCACACTCCGTCTGTAGGTCTTAGCTAGGGTTGAGCGGATAAAGCATTTTTGATGAGTACGAGCATGATACGAGTAAAACTCATGATATGAGTAAAACTCATCAATATCTGTGCTCGTGCTGAAGGAAAATTCTCATTGGCTGACTGACTGTCTTCACGCTCTGTGATTGGTCAGTCACACACAGCGCCTGCTCCTCCCTACACAGACATGTCTCTCTGCAGCCAGACCTGTGGCTTTCTCTCACACACACACAGACAGGATCTCTCTCTGTGCTTGGCTTGATTCTACCTCACGTTGCTCTCTCAATACTCATGTTTTCTTCAGCTCCTCTCTTTTTAGGTTTGTATGATATTTAAAGTTACTTGGTACTTGTTTCGTATCATACCAGTGCATTTGACAAGACAGAGCTGAAGTCAATGCCTTCAATCTGGTCGGGTTTTTATATTTATTTATTTATTTTTAACCGTTTGCTTGCTCTTCGTTTGGTTGGGTAATATAAAGTCAGTTGGAAAACTTTGCTCCTACTGAAGGTGCTGCTTTTGAGAAGAATACAAGGCGGTGTTGCACGGCATCTTCACTCCACCCAGACACAAAACAGAGTAATTTTAACATAATTTATTTAATTTTTTCTTTGTAGATCATGGGATGATTTCATTGCATGCACAGAGAATAGCCCATGGCATGTGGTAACTGAGCCATTAACGAGGAGCAGTGACACTTTCAACTTCTGCCACAAAAGTGCAGCTTATGGAGGCGAGCGGGGGTTCTGAACACCACAGCGCCACAGACATTCTGCAAATGGATATACACCTGTAGCGGGCCGAGCCGGTCTCCCATCAGCCTGAACAGTCACACTGAGGACTGAACAGTCACACTGAGGACTGAAATTCACCAACCTGATGGACAATTTCTGCCGCTCAAACTGTGATCTGACGGAGCATACTCTGTGTGAATTTACTCTGCATGTGGACAGCACCTTTCAGCCACCTTCCAGCTAATGTAAAAATCAATACATTAGCTGCATCAAAAAGTAGCGGCTTATACCATACCATACCATACTAGCTTTATTTATAAACCACCTTAAAACAGCGAGTGCTCACACAAGGTGCTATACACTAAAAACAGAAGACAAATTAAAATAAAATAAAATTAAAATAAAAAGAAGCACTAAAATGCAATTTCCAACATTATCAAACTAAGCCTTGTTTGTGTCAAAAGCCAAGGAAAAAAGATAAGATTTTTAAACAAACTTTAAAAATGACAATGAGGGTGCCTCCCTAACACCCGGAGGCAAGCTGTTCCACAGTTTTGGAGCCACAACAGAGAAAGCCCTGTATCTTCTGAGCTTTCTCTTCGACTTGGGCACTTGCAGGAGCAACTGGTCAGCCGATCTGAGAGACCGACTAGGTGCATAAGGCTGAAGAAGCCCAGACAGGTACAATGGAGCTAAACCATAGAGAAAGTTAAAAACAAACATAAGAATTTTAAAATGGACCCTAAAATGAACCATGCAGTCAGGACAGGAGTCATATGGTCCCTCCTCCGAGCCCCTGTCAAAAGCCGCACCGCAGCATTCTGGACCAACTACAGATGGGAGGGAAGTGCCTGATTTACTTCCACATTGAGCGAACAATAAAAACCAGATTTCACCACGCCGCAAGTTGACTGTCCAATTTAAGATCACCATCCATCTTAAAACCAAGATTAAGAATAACTGGTTTAAGATATTCTTCCAGAGGTCCCAAATTGACAGAGGAGGACCCACAAAGACTGCCACCTCTGTTTTCTTTTCATTAAAAATCAAGGCAAGCCAGGCTTTAATATCTTCTAAACACACCAGGAGCCGTTTCAATGACTGACATCCCTCTGAGTCACAGGTAAATAAATGTAGCAATCATCTGCATAGCAGTGGAATAAAATCCAATGTTTTACTAACCTAACCCTGACTGAAACTCTTCCAAAATCCAATTTTCATTCAAAAAACTGCTTAATTGACAATAAACAATTTTTTTTTTTCTAAAATGTTAGACAAAAAGGCAGTTTAGAAATGGGCTTATCATTAGCCAAAACCGTGTGATCTGTTTGTTTTTTTTTTTCAGCAAAGCCTGGACCACTGCGTGTTTAAATTTTGCCAGAACCACCCCAGAAGACAAACTACAATTTCAAATTGCCAGCATCAGCTGCCCGATACACAACAAGATTTCTTTTAAAAAAACATGGGGAGACAGGATCATAAAAAGAACCAGATTTGATGTGCCCTACTACATCCTACAAAAATGAAAAGGTCACAGATTCAAAATGAATAAAAGTGACAGGACAAGAAACCAAAGCTGAAGGGTCAGAAGCAGGAACTAAGATAAAAGCCCCAATATTATCAACTTTCTCCATAAAAAAGTGGGACAAATTGTTG
Organism: Thalassophryne amazonica; assembly: GCF_902500255.1. NCBI lineage: Eukaryota > Metazoa > Chordata > Actinopteri > Batrachoidiformes > Batrachoididae > Thalassophryne > Thalassophryne amazonica. The sequence goes on along the minus strand of NC_047110.1, from coordinate 35,495,632 downwards.
CACGTATCTGGGGAGGCGTCCAAACATACATTCTGTGCAATATCTAATACAGAGTCAATGATCTTAAACAACACACCTGGGTTGCGACCATGGGAGGAAATAATATTTGCAAAATTTTCCCTTCTTGCCTCCTTTACTGTGGTCTGATAATGGTGCCAACAGTTTTTCAAGGTTAGAAAAGAATCCTGTAATCTGTCCTTTTTTCCACTTCCTCTCGGCTTGGCAATATTGGCCTCACGAATTCTATCATTTAACCAAGGCTCAGAATTAGCCATGGATCACTGAGTCTTAAATGGAGTCACCAAATTGAAAATTATTTGACATGATGCAACCAGGAAACAAGCTCTTCTATATTGCAGATAGGAAGTTTAAAAGAAGTGCATAACTGCTGAAAGGAAGCAGAAAACTGAGCAAAGGAGTTCATAATCCAACAACGCCGAGCGCAGGCACAAGGCTGCATTGCAGCCTGTACCAAATCAATACAAAATAAAAAAGTGATCCAAGAAAACTAAATCTCATTTTCCAGGTCAGTTACCGACAGACCACAGGAAAGGACCAGATCCAGCCTGTGGCCACAGTCATGTGTGGGACCAATCACAGACTGAACCAAATTAAAAGAATCAACAAGGCTTAAAAAGTCTCATACCTGTGGCTTATCAGGGCAACACACATGAATATTAAAATGTCCCATAGTTAAAACATGATCATAATTAGGCATGATCTCAGTTAAAAAGACCAAAAAGTCATTAATAAAATTTTTATTGTACTTGGGAAGGCGATAGACAAGAGCACAGAGAACAGAAATAATCTGAACCATCTCCAATGAAATACATTCAAAGCTGGGAAAGGAGGACTGTGACAAACACTGCTTGCATTTATAGTCCTTTTTATATACAGCCGTTGTGCCTCCACCTCTCCCAGAAATCTGGGGAGAGTTAAAATAGCAGCAACCCACCGGTAAAAGCTCAGCGAGAGCACCAGAATCCCCAGCACTTAGCCACATCTCATTTACACATGAAAAATCCAGATCACGGAAGCTAAAAAAAGTCCCAAAGAATAAAGTTTTTGTTTGCCAGTGATCTGGCATTTACCAGGCCAACCCTGACTGAAGCTGGGACTAGAACTGGACTGTAGACTTTAACCTGCCGAGGAACCCAGTGAAGCAGACCCAGGTTCCAAGAGCACTGCTGGCAAAAATCAATCCGGAGAAGATGTAGACGACTGGGCCGACAGTTCTCGAAGCCAACCACAGGCACCACGCAGACCTCAATTGGATCCACAAGGCACCAAAGCAGCACAGATCCTGCCAGAATTCTGCGCACAGATCATCCAGGCGCCAAACAACAAGACAAACAAAACTTTAGCTCATCAGCCGGCCACTTTGTCTCCTGTGGCGGCAAGTGCACTTTCGGCCAAAAGGCAGGGCAGGAGCCTGGCACAGAAAACCTGGGTCCTCTGATAAGAATGGGGGCAGAAACGTCTGTCCACCCGCCAAAAAAAGCACCATGCCCTGAACCAGGGGTGGGCAACTTGTTCCAGAAAGGGCCAAGAGGGTGCAGGTTTTCTTTGCAGCCACTGATTCCAAAAGGTGATTTCACTGATTAATATCACTTTGAGCAGATGGAATCAGTTAATCAGTGAAATCACCTGGTGGAATCAGTGGCTGCAAAGAAAACCTGCACCCTCTTGGCCCCTTCTGGAACAATTGCCCACCCCTGCCCTGGACCGAGGGTTGTAGATCCAGCAATGTTTGGTGATCTAACATCAGCAGAGACTCAGTTTCATAAATAAGTTAAAAATAATAAATAACAAACAAACTGGAGAGCAACAGATGAGTGGCCACACACAATGGCACCATCTTGGTACTCCTGACAGTCTGGAAATTATGGAGCATGTACATGAAAATCCCCCATTGAGAGGTTGACATGACGCTGCTGTAAAGGCGTATTGGGTGTTGTAGTATCAGAGAAGTTTTATGATTACAAGTACAAGTAATTGGATACGGGATTGGGCTGATACCCAATACTATTGGGATTGGTGCATCTCTACACAGAAAGCAAAATTTGGGCAGCATGGTCCTCCCTGGTACAGGCCAATATTTCATAAAGCATAATGATGACACACCTGTTGTGTGGGCCGCTGAAGAGGAGGTACTGCTGGCCCACCACCAGAAGGCGCCCTGCCTGAAGTGCGGGCTTCAGGCACGAGAGGGCGCTGCCGCCTCAGGAACAAGCTGTGGTGACAGCTGTCACCCATCATCCGTGACAGCTGTCACTAATCAACACATCTGGTATAAAAGCAGGAAGACACCTCCACCAAACTGCCGAGATATCATCTTCATCTGGAGGTAATACTCTCAGCCCTTTTTGTGAGATTTATAAATCTGTTATTGTGAGTGTTCGCAGGAGAACCGGTCGTTTTTGCGGAGGCTGTGCAAGACTGCGCTCCTTTTCATCTGAGACCGCTGCAACGTGTTGAGTGAGAGGTGGAGGTGGCATTCCCACCATTGTTACTGGGTGTTCACACACCCACCCTTTGACTGTCTTTTGCTTTCTGCCAGCAGTACCAGATCCGGCACGCCGGGAAGGTGGCCACCTGGGGACTCCGGGACTTGGCGGCTCCAGTATTCCTCGGGTTCGGGTGGCGGTGGAAATCGTGTGGTTCCGGTTCGTTTCCAGACGGGCGTCTCTTATCGTCGAGCCTGCCCACACAACACCTTTATTAATTGACTGTTGCACATTCTGAATCTGCTGTGTTTGGTTGTGACATTCACAACAGTAAAGTGTTATAATTTGACTCCTTCCATTGTCCGTTCATTTACGCCCCCTGTTGTGGGTCCGTGTCACTACACTTTCCCAACAACACCAAGAGGATTATGCATCACATTGAGCAGAATTGTTAGGTAATATCTGTGTTATCAAGCATTTGCTTTTGTTATCTGTTTAGAAGTGCCTGGAACCTGGTTTTACAGTGAGGTAAAAAAGTATTTAGTCAGTGACTGATTGTGCAAGTTCTCCTACTTAGAAAGATGAGAGAGGGCTGTAATTTTCAACATAGGTACACTTCAACTGTGAGAGACAAAATTAGAAAAAAAAAAATCCAGGAAATCACGTAGGATTTTTAAAGAATTTATTTGTAAATTATGGTGGAAAATAAATATTTGGTCACCCACAAACAAGCAAGATTTCTGGCTCTCACAGACCTGTAACTACTTCTTTAAGAAGCTCTTCTGTCCTCCACCTGTTACCTGTATTAATGGCACCTGTTTGAACTCATTATCTGTATAAAACCTCTTGCTTGCCTCTACTGGTGGTTGGCTCTCACTGCGGTATTGTATCACTTCCTGTTCCGGAGCACAGCGGTGTTTTTCTGTATCTGTTAGCTGTTTAATCTGCACAGTTAGATTGATCTAGTTATCTAGATTACGATTTGTTTCCCAGTGTAATCTTTACGTGCCTTAACTAAAGCACTCCTTCTGCTGAATCATCTCTAAATTATTTACACATTATTCACTTTGCGTGTTTTTAGGAATCTGCTAGCTTAGCGTAGCTACTAGCTCTTAGCCGATTTAGCATGGCGGCTTCTCCTGTCTCTCCCGCACTTTTCTGCTCTGGGTGTGAACTGTTTAGTTATTCCTCGGCCTCCTTTAGCAGTAACGGTACTTGTAATAAGTGTAGCTTATTCGTAGCTTTGGAGGCCAGGCTGGGCGAATTGGAGACTCGGCTCCGCACCGTGGAAAATTCTACAGCTAGCCAGGCCCCTGTAGTCGGTGCGGACCAAGGTAGCTTAGCCGCCGTTAGTTACCCCCTGGCAGATCCCGAGCAGCCGGGAAAGCAGGCTGACTGGGTGACTGTGAGGAGGAAGCGTAGCCCTAAACAGAAGCCCCGTGTACACCGCCAACCCGTTCACATCTCTAACTGTTTTTCCCCACTCGACGACACACCCGCTGAGGATCAAACTCTGGTTATTGGCGACTCTGTTTTGCGAAATGTGAAGTTAGCGACACCAGCAACCATAGTCAATTGTCTTCCGGGGGCCAGAGCAGGCGACATTGAAGGAAATTTGAAACTGCTGGCTAAGGCTAAGCGTAAATTTGGTAAGATTGTATTTCACGTCGGCAGTAATGACACCCGGTTACGCCAATCGGAGGTCACTAAAATTAACATTAAATCGGTGTGTAACTTTGCAAAAACAATGTCGGACTCTGTAGTTTTCTCTGGGCCCCTCCCCAATCAGACCGGGAGTGACATGTTTAGCCGCATGTTCTCCTTGAATTGCTGGCTGTCTGAGTGGTGTCCAAAAATGAGGTGGGCTTCATAGATAATTGGCAAAGCTTCTGGGGAAAACCTGGTCTTGTTAGGAGAGACGGCATCCATCCCACTTTGGATGGAGCAGCTCTCATTTCTAGAAATCTGGCCAATTTTCTTAAATCCTCCAAACCGTGACTATCCAGGGTTGGGACCAGGAAGCAGAGTTGTAGTCTTACACACCTCTCTGCAGCTTCTCTCCCCCTGCCATCCCCTCATTACCCCATCCCCGTAGAGACGGTGCCTGCTCCCAGACTACCAATAACCAGCAAAAATCTATTTAAGCATAAAAATTCAAAAAGAAAAAATAATATAGCACCTTCAACTGCACCACAGACTAAAACAGTTAAATGTGGTCTATTAAACATTAGGTCTCTCTCTTCTAAGTCCCTGTTGGTAAATGATATAATAATTGATCAACATATTGATTTATTCTGCCTTACAGAAACCTGGTTACAGCAGGATGAATATGTTAGTTTAAATGAGTCAACACCCCCGAGTCACACTAACTGTCAGAACGCTCGTAGCACAGGCCGGGGCGGAGGATTAGCAGCAATCTTCCATTCCAGCTTATTAATTAATCAAAAACCCAGACAGAGCTTTAATTCATTTGAAAGCTCGACTCTTAGTCTTGTCCATCCAAATTGGAAGTCCCAAAAACCAGTTTTATTTGTTATTATCTATCGTCCACCTGGTCGTTACTGTGAGTTTCTCTGTGAATTTTCAGACCTTTTGTCTGACTTAGTGCTTAGCTCAGATAAGATAATTATAGTGGGCGATTTTAACATCCACACAGATGCTGAGAATGACAGCCTCAACACTGCATTTAATCTATTATTAGACTCTATTGGCTTTGCTCAAAAAGTAAATGAGTCCACCCACCACTTTAATCATATCTTAGATCTTGTTCTGACTTATGGTATGGAAATAGAAGACTTAACAGTATTCCCTGAAAACTCCCTTCTGTCTGATCATTTCTTAATAACATTTACATTTACTCTGATGGACTACCCAGCAGTGGGGAATAAGTTTCATTACACTAGAAGTCTTTCAGAAAGCGCTGTAACTAGGTTTAAGGATATGATTCCTTCTTTATGTTCTCTAATGCCATATACCAACACAGTGCAGAGTAGCTACCTAAACTCTGTAAGTGAGATAGAGTATCTCGTCAATAGTTTTACATCCTCATTGAAGACAACTTTGGATGCTGTAGCTCCTCTAAAAAAGAGAGCTTTAAATCAGAAGTGCCTGACTCCGTGGTATAACTCACAAACTCGTAGCTTAAAGCAGATAACCCGTAAGTTGGAGAGGAAATGGCGTCTCACTAATTTAGAAGATCTTCACTTAGCCTGGAAAAAGAGTCTGTTGCTCTATAAAAAAGCCCTCCGTAAAGCTAGGACATCTTTCTACTCATCACTAATTGAAGAAAATAAGAACAACCCCAGGTTTCTTTTCAGCACTGTAGCCAGGCTGACAAAGAGTCAGAGCTCTATTGAGCTGAGTATTCCATTAACTTTAACTAGTAATGACTTCATGACTTTCTTTGCTAACAAAATTTTAACTATTAGAGAAAAAATTACTCATAACCATCCCAAAGACGTATCGTTATCTTTGGCTGCTTCCAGTGATGCCGGTATTTGGTTAGACTCTTTCTCTCCGATTGTTCTGTCTGAGTTATTTTCATTAGTTACTTCATCCAAACCATCAACATGTTTATTAGACCCCATTCCTACCAGGCTGCTCAAGGAAGCCCTACCATTATTTAATGCTTCGATCTTAAATATGATCAATCTGTCTTTGTTAGTTGGCTATGTACCGCAGGCTTTTAAGGTGGCAGTAATTAAACCATTACTTAAAAAGCCATCACTTGACCCAGCTATCTTAGCTAATTATAGGCCAATCTCCAACCTTCCTTTTCTCTCAAAAATTCTTGAAAGGGTAGTTGTAAAACAGCTAACTGATCATCTGCAGAGGAATGGTCTATTTGAAGAGTTTCAGTCAGGTTTTAGAATTCATCATAGTACAGAAACAGCATTAGTGAAGGTTACAAATGATCTTCTTATGGCCTCGGACAGTGGACTCTGTGCTTGTTCTGTTAGACCTCAGTGCTGCTTTTGATACTGTTGACCATAAAATTTTATTACAGAGATTAGAGCATGCCATAGGTATTAAAGGCACAGTGCTGCGGTGGTTTGAATCATATTTGTCTAATAGATTACAATTTGTTCATGTAAATGGGGAATCTTCTTCACAGACTAAAGTTAATTATGGAGTTCCACAAGGTTCTGTGCTAGGACCAATTTTATTCACTTTATACATGCTTCCCTTAGGCAGTATTATTAGACGGTATTGCTTAAATTTTCATTGTTACGCAGATGATACCCAGCTTTATATATCCATGAATCCAGAGGACACACACCAATTAGCTAAACTGCAGGATTGTCTTACAGACATAACGACATGGATGACCTCTAATTTCCTGCTTTTAAACTCAGATAAAACTGAAGTTATTGTACTTGGCCCCACAAATCTTACAAACATGGTGTCTAACCAGATCCTTACTCTGGATGGCATTACCCTGACCTCTAGTAATACTGTGAGAAATCTTGGAGTCATTTTTAATCAGGATATGTCATTCAAAGCGCATATTAAACAAATATGTAGGACTGCTTTTTTGCATTTACGCAATATCTCTAAAATCAGAAAGGTCTTGTCTCAGAGTGATGCTGAAAAACTAATTCATGCATTTATTTCCTCTAGGCTGGACTATTGTAATTCATTATTATCAGGTTGTCCTAAAAGTTCCCTAAAAAGCCTTCAGTTAATTCAAAATGCTGCAGCTAGAGTACTGACGGGGACTAGAAGGAGAGAGCATATCTCACCCATATTGGCCTCTCTTCATTGGCTTCCTGTTAATTCTAGAATAGAATTTAAAATTCTTCTTCTTACTTATAAGGTTTTGAATAATCAGGTCCCATCTTATCTTAGGGACCTCGTAGTACCATATCACCCCAATAGAGCGCTTCGCTCTCAGACTGCAGGCTTACTTGTAGTTCATAGGGTTTGTAAGAGTAGAATGGGAGGCAGAGCCTTCAGCTTTCAGGCTCCTCTCCTGTGGAACCAGCTCCCAATTCAGATCAGGGAGACAGACACCCTCTCTACTTTTAAGATTAGGCTTAAAACTTTCCTTTTTGCTAAAGCTTATAGTTAGGGCTGGATCAGGTGACCCTGAACCATCCCTTAGTTATGCTGCTATAGACGTAGACTGCTGGGGGGTTCCCATGATGCACTGTTTCTTTCTCTTTTTGCTCTGTATGCACCACTCTGCATTTAATCATTAGTGATCGATCTCTGCTCCCCTCCACAGCATGTCTTTTTCCTGGTTCTCTCCCTCAGCCCCAACCAGTCCCAGCAGAAGACTGCCCCTCCCTGAGCCTGGTTCTGCTGGAGGTTTCTTCCTGTTAAAAGGGAGTTTTTCCTTCCCACTGTAGCCAAGTGCTTGCTCACAGGGGGTCGTTTTGACCGTTGGGGTTTTACATAATTATTGTATGGCCTTGCCTTACAATATAAAGCGCCTTGGGGCAACTGTTTGTTGTGATTTGGCGCTATATAAAAAAATTGATTGATTGATTGATTGATAAAAGACACCTGTCCACAGCCTCAAACAGTCAGACTCCAAACTCAACCATGGCCAAGATCAAAGAGTGGTCAAAGGCCACCAGGAAGAAAATTGTACATGTGCACCAGGCTAGGAAGAGTGAATCTACAATAGTCAAGCAGGTTGGTGTGAATAAATCAACTGTGGGAGCAATTGTAAGAAAATGGAAGACACACAAGAGCATTGATAATCTCCCTCGATCTGGGACTCCACACAAGGTGTTGTCCTGTGGGGTCAAAATGATCATGAGAACGGTGAATAAAAATCCCAGAACTACACGGAGGGACCTGATGAATGACCTGCAGAGAGCTGGGACCAAAGTAACAAAGGCTACACACTACGCAGAGAGGAACTCAAATCCTGCAGTTCCAGGCGTGTCCCCCTGCTTAAGCCAGTACGTGTCCAGGCCCGTCTGAAGTTTGTCAGAGAGCATGTGAATGATTCAGAAGAGGATTGGGAGAATATCATGTGGTCAGATGAAAGAAAAATAGAACATTTTGGTAAAAACTCAACTCATCATGTTTGGAGGAAGAAGAATGCTGAGTTGCATTCCAAGAACACCATATCTACTGTGAAGCATGGGGGTGGAAACATCATGCTTTGGGGCTGTTTTTCTGCAAAGGGGACAGGACGACTGATCCATGTTAAGGGAATAATGAACGTGGCCATGTATCATGAGATTTTAAGCCAAAACCTCCTTCTATCAGTGAGAGCATTGAAGATGCAATGTGACTGGGTCTTCCAGCATGACAATGACCCCAAACACACCGCTCGGGCAACAAAGGAGTGGCTCCACAAAAAGCATTTCATGGTCCTGGAATGGCCAAGCCAGTCTCCAGACCTCAAACCCATAAAACATTTGTTGAGGGAGTTGAAAGTCTGTGTTGCCCAGTGACAGCACCAAAACATTACTGCTCTCGAGGAGATCTGCATGGAGGATTGAGCCAAAATAGCAGCTACAGTGTGTGCAAACCTGGTGAAGACTTACAGGATATGTTTGACCTCTGTCATTGCCAACAAAGATTATGTTACAAAGTATTGAGTTGAACTTTTGTTATTGACCAAATACTTATTTTCCACCATCATTTACAAATAAATAATTTAAAAATCCTACATTGTGATTTTCTGGATTTTTTTTTCTCATTTTGTCTCTCATAGTTGGAGTGTACCTATGATGAAAAATACAGACCTCTCTCATCTTTCTAAGTAGGAGAACGTGCACAATCCCGGACTGACTAAATACTTTTTTGCCCCACTGTAACTGGTTCAAAATATCAACAGACAGAGAGGCTTCAGATATGGGGAGGGCTTCCCTCTGTCTGTGGGGAGCCAGTAAGATAAGTTTTGTGGTTCTAAAACCCACCCATTGTACCTCCTACATTGTCTTTTATAAAATCCTCTTCTTGGTTTAGTTTGTGGTCTCTCAGAAGATGGAGCCCCTGTATGGGCTGTGTATCTGGGGACCTGGACCTGGTTTTCAGCGTGATTTTCAATAAATTCAAACTGAAGAATATATCAGATTAGTTTTTTGTAAGGGGCAGTATTACAATAAGAACCAGGGAAGTTTTAATAATATCATGCTTGAACCGCTTAGGTGGGTAGGGAGAGTTCCAATGAGATAAAAAAGCTTTTCAGTCTACCATCTCTGGTTCTCAAGACAAGGCACCTAAGTGGCTCTCCTCTACTCTTCTTTTTTTTATATATATTTAGATATACTTTAGTATACATTAGTAGAGTTCTACCTTAGAATTGGAATGTATTTTAGAAGACATACCTTACTGAATTTTCATGCGTTACTTTGGGGGGAAATAATCAGCAGCATGGCCCCTCCTGGGGCAGACCAGCAATTCTAAATTTCTGCCAGGGTATGTAAACTTTTGAGCACAACTGTATCTCTGTGAACTGTGCCAAAACCTTTCTTGGTACTACAACTGCTTTCACAAAACATTTCTTGAAATTTTATGAAACCTTTCAAATTCAATTCAACCTTTCAATAAACCCCAGAGACCTAGCAGGGATCCACAGAACCCACCCACAGCCTAGGAGAGAGGAAACAAGTGTCGCCGCCAGACTTTTCATGGCCAAATCTTCTGTCACAGTGGAATGTGCCGAAAAAGTGCTGATGTCCACCTCTTCCGCAATTTCTCGGATAATCACACGACGGTCCCACATCTCCACAGCGTTCACTTTGGAAATGATCCGGTCGTTTCAGCGTGTTGATGGCCGATCGGAGCACGGTGCGCTCTCCACCATTGTGCGGACATCTTTAAACCGGTTGTACCACTCCTTAATCTGTGTGATGCCCAGCCGTCTTAATAATCTGAATGGTTTCCACTTGGCTGTCGCCCAGTTTGTGGCAAAATTTGATGCAGTGGCACTGCTCCAGTTGTTCCGCCATTTCCTTGCAAAGAAAAAATGATGAGAGACTCCACCCATCCTCATACAAAGGCTGCTTACAAGCAAATGACGCAACCGACAGGTGTTAAAAAAATCACGCATGCACACGAAGGTTCAAGGTTGGCTCATGCAAGCACAAGTGATTCAAATCCATCAGGTTTTTTGAAAAAAATAAAAAGGTTGGATACTCTTCTAACAGACCTCATATGTGCCCAAGGGGTGCTATATAAAGGGAGAAAAGCAGGGGGCCTAAGACAGACCCTTGTGGAACCCCAAATTTCATGTCACTAAGGTTAATGGTAGTGTTACTGTACAAAACACAGTGAGAACAACTGGTCAAGGATAACGTCAGCCTTGCAAGGGCACTCCCAGTAATCCCAAAATGATTTTCCAACCTATCAAGTAGAATATGATGATCCACTGTATCAAATGCAGCAATGAGATCTAACAGCAACAGAACAATAGTGGTGTCCAAATCCATTGTAAGCAGAAGATCATTCACCACTTTAGTGAGAGCCGTCTCTGTGGAATGATATTTTCTAAAAGCAGATTGCAGTGGCTCAAAGAGATTATTCTCAGTAAGATAGTCTACGAGCTGCTGTGACACCACTTTTTCCAGAATTTAGAGCAAAATTATAGATTTGATATCGGCCGATAGTTTTTCAATACACTAGGGTCAAGATTAGGTTTCTTAAGTAATGGTTTAATCACTGTAGATTTGAAACATTTAGGAACAGATCCAGAAGATAAAGAAAGATTAATAATTTCCAGCACAGTCGGCCCAAGAGTGGGCCACAGGTCCTTAAACAGTTTCGTTGGTATAGAATCATCAGGTTGTGCTTTTTGTTGACATTACGAGTTTTGTCAGCATGCCTAGTGAGATACTATCAAATTCTGCAAATCTAGGTAATACCTCAGTATTGGCGCCCACCTCAATAGCAGGGTGTAGTGGCTGGGTTAAGGCATGCTGGGATATGTTTAACCTGATGTCTGCTATTCTCTTCCCAAAGTAATCCAGGAACTCTTGTGCTGTAAAAGGAGAGCGAACTACAGATGGTTGTCCATACATAAGTGTTGCCACCGTGTCCCAACAAGAACAAGAACTTTGAGTTATGCTTGTTTTTGTTGATCAAATCAGAGTAGTAGGTCCGCTTTGTAGCCAATAATGCATGCTTATAGTCTAAGATAACATCACGCCATGCAAGGTGAAATACTTCTAATTTTGAATGACGCCATTTCCGTTCTCGACCTCTTGCTTTATGCTTGAGGTCATGCAGATAATCATTGAACCAAGGTGACTGTGATTTGGGGGAGCGTGGTTTTAACATAGGTGGTGCAATCATGTCGAGTGTGTTGTGTGGGCCGCTGAAGAGGAGGTACTGCTGGCCCACCACCAGAAGGCGCTCTGCCTGAAGTGCGGGCTTCAGGCACGAGAGGGCGCTGCCGCCTCAGGAACAAGCCGTGGTGACAGCTGTCACCCATCATCCGTGACAGCTGTCACTAATCAACACATCTGGTATAAAAGCAGGAAGACACCTCCACCAAACTGCCGAGATATCATCTTCATCTGGAGGTAATACTCTCAGCCCTTTTTGTGAGATTTATAAATCTGTTATTGTGAGTGTTTGCAGGAGAACCGGTCGTTTTTGCGGAGGCTGTGCAAGACGGCGCTCCTTTTCATCTGAGACCGCTGCAACGTGTTGAGTGAGAGGTGGAGGTGGCATTCCCACCATTGTTACTGGGTGTTCACACACCCACCCTTTGACTGTCTTTTGCTTTCTGCCAGCAGTACCAGATCCGACACGCCGGGAAGGTGGCCACCTGCGGACTCCGGGACTTGGCGGCTCCAGTATTCCTCGGGTTCAGGTGGCGGTGGAAATCGTGTGGTTCCGGTTCGTTTCCAGACGGGCGTCTCCTATCGTCGAGCCTGCCCACACGACACCTTTATTAATTGACTGTTGCACATTCTGAATCTGCTGTGTTAGGTTGTGATATTCACAACAGTAAAGTGTTATAATTTGACTCCTTCCATTGTCCGTTCATTTACGCCCCCTGTTGTGGGTCCGTGTCACTACACTTTCCCAACAGAGTGTAGTTTTGAGCACTGAGTTTAAACTATCCATAAGTCTGTCTACTCACTGGGTATGTGAAGCTAAGACATCAGGCACTCTAGCTTCGAGTTCAGTCTTATTTGAGGAATTGATGCATTTCCGTAAAGATAATATAAGGTTGTTGTTCCACTAAACATGGCAGCGAAGCTGTAAACTTAATAAGTGAGTGATCAGACACCACTGATGTAAGAGGCATGATGTCAATATTTGTGACAACAATACCAGGTGCGAGAACCAGAGCCAGGGTATTTCCACTAATGTGCGTCGAATCCCGAGTGCATTGCCGAAATCCTAATGCATCCACAATTTCCATGATTTGCAGAGGGGATCAGAAGGCTTATTTATATGAATGTTAAAGTCACCAATGATCAGAATGTTATCTACACTAGTTGACAAGTTAGAGATGAATGCACCAAATTCATCTAAGAATTCAGAATATGGGCCAGGAGGCCTTTATACAGTGACAAAGTAATACAACTGATTTTTATTCTTCTGACCTTTCAAACACACAATTAAAACATTGCGTTGTAGTGTGCATGAAAAAGAAACCAAGTAACACAATACAATATGAAATACATGACAAAGTTGGATGGTGCCAACATTTGTTGTCGATACCGCTTATTAGCAATGGCTAACTTGAAACACTGTTTAGAAATCTTCTGAATCCGCATTCTTGTAGTTAATGAGCAGATTGCAGTGGAATTTAGTTGCATACGCTCACTAGACAGTTTTCAGAGGGTATCATTCTTTTATAAAATAAAATAATAAGGCAATAACACCTAAATAAATTTTAATTTTAATTTAAACCCCGTCTTTGCTGGAGATAAACCAAAGCATTACCCATTTCCATTCTTTGTGTTTCCAGTACATCTTCCATTGTAAGTCCTCACCTTGCCTTTGTTTCTGGCCACTTCATTCTATATTCAGTTTGGTTGGAATCCATTCAATCATTCACATTTTGAGCATTGTTTAGGAATTTGCATATATGTGCACTGGTATACACAGTAGAGTACTTGTTTATAAGAAAGGCTCAATCAATCAATTAATAAAATCACATTTGGCAATGCATATTTTAAACACATTTCTCTCCAGCAAATTTTTGACTTTAATTTTCTGGTTTAAAGCTGTATGGTATTTCAACTTTCACAAAACTAGCAAAATTTGAGTGAGTGTGGAATTCCATACCAAATATTTTCTTTTCCTTCTAATGCCTTTGTACAGATGGGCTAGCATGCATATGTATCTGTGAGGTTTTGAGATTGCCTGTGACCTGACCCACTTGCTTGATTCATGTTCCCCAGATGTGCACGCTAACATCCTTAAGAAGTCTTGTAAAGCACTTCAGAGGTGTTGTCTGGTTTCCATAAGAAGCATTTTTAGATTTAGAAGTGTTTATTTCTCACTAACCTTTGCAAAATATTTGAGAAACAGATTTAGACAGAAATAAGCTGTTTCAGACTGTTTTCCACCATCTTGACTTATTTTCATCAATTGAACCACCAGCTGACATCACACTGCTTTTATTTACTCCGATTGGTAGTCACGGTGTCCTTCCTGGCACGCCTATCCCAGCTATGAAGTCATTACCAAATGTAGGTCATGGTGTCCAGATTGCTTGAATTTCTTCCCTTCAGGGGTATAAATTCTAGATTTGTTTCCAAGCAACACAGATTTTGATCATATTGGCAAGATCGTATGAATGTCTTATTCAGATGATAAGGAATAAAATAGTGGTGCCAAAGAAAATTATTTTTATGAATTAAATCTTAAAAAAAACAAATGAACAAACAAACAAAAAAACAAAAAAACAAAGGCCATACAGCTTTAAATCTCAGCTGCAGTTGTAGTGTTCTCTCTTCTGTTTCTGCAATGTTTACACAGAAATGCAAATACGCAAATGGAGAACCTGGCACATGTAAGTGTCACCAGCACTTGTTTTACTTCTCCTTAATCTACTGCTGTTTTAGTACTGCTGAGCCATAGGGTAACAACTCATCTATTTTTCAATACACTTTCAAGAGCCACAAGGTCTCAGTATATATTGCTTTCTTGGTTTCAGAGATCACTGTGCTTAGAGCCGCTCTTTAATGTGCAAAGAAACCCATCTTCAGGTAACTTCACCCCAGCAGCACTTGGTCTGTGCAGTTGGGATTACTGAAAAGAATTCTCTTCACTGTCTTTCAGACTGCTGAGCCTGAGCTCACTAGCTAAAAGGTATAAATCCTGATTTTGTTTCACAGCCTGAGGATGTGCTGCAAGTCAGCAGTACAAGCTTAACAGTCAAATGTTACATCATTTCTCTTGTGGACATTGTGGATAAGGTAAAAGAAACTTTTGTTCCAAACTAATATATAAAGGATCTGTGATACAGTTAATTTACCAAGGCAGGTTTTACTGTGCACCAAGTGCATATGGTCCCAAAAGATTACATTTTTTATCAGATCATGCAGATATGATGTAGTATGTACAGTAGTGTTCAGAATAATAGTAGTGCTATGTGACTAAAAAGATTAATCCAGGTTTTGAGTATATTTCTTATTGTTACATGGGAAACAAGGTACCAGTAGATTCAGTAGATTCTCACAAATCAACAAGACCAAGCATTCATGATATGCACACTCGTAAGGCTATGAAATTGGGCTATTAGTAAAAAAAGTAGAAAAGGGGATGTTCACAATAATAGTAGTGTGGCATTCAGTTAGTGAGTTTGTCAGTTTTGTGGAACAAACAGGTGTGAATCAGGTGTCCCTTATTTAAGGATGAAGCCAGCACCTGCTGAACATGCTTTTCTCTTTGAAAGCCTGAGGAAAATGGGACGTTTAAGACGTTGTTCAGAAGAACAGCGTAGTTTGATTAAAAAGTTTATTGGAGAGGGGAAAACATATACGCAGGTGCAAAAAATCATAGGCTGTTAATCTACAATGATCTCCAATGCTTTAAAATGGACAAAAAAACAGACACGCTTGGAAGAAAATGGAAAACAACCATCAAAATGGATAGAAGAATAACCAGAATGGCAAAGGCTCACCCACTGATCAGCTCCAGGCTGATCAAAGACAGTCTGGAGTTACCTGTAAGTGCTGTGACAGTTAGAAGACGCCTGTGTGAAGCTAATTTATTTGCAAGAATCCCCTGAAAAGTCCCTCTGTTAAATAAAAGACGTGCAGAAAAGGTTACAATTTGCCAAAGAACACATCAACTGGCCTAAAGAGAAATGGAGGAATATTTTGTGGACTGATGAGAGTAAAATTGCTCTTTTTGGGTCCAAGGGCCACAGACAGTTTGTGAGACGACCCCCAAACTCTGAATTCAAGCCACAGTTCACAGTGAAGACAGTGAAGCATGGTGGTGCAAGCGTCATGATATGGGCATGTTTCTCCTACTATGGTGTTGGGCCTATATAGTGCATACCAGGTATCATGGATCAGTTTGGATATGTCAAAATACTTGAAGAGGTCATGTTGCCTTATGCTGAAGAGGACATGCCCTTGAAATGGGTGTTTCAACAAGACAATGACCCCAAGCACACTAGTACACGAGCAAAATCTTGGTTCCAATCCAACAAAATTAATGCCTCACAGATGTGAAGAAATCATGAAAAACTGTGGTTATACAACTAAATACTAGTTTAGTGATTCACAGGATTGTTAAAAAAGCAGTTTGAATATAACAGTTTGAGTTTGTAGCATCAAAAGCAGATGCTACTATTACTGTGAACACCCCCTTTTCTACTTTTTTTTTTACTAATAGCCCAATTTCATAGCCTTAAGAGTGTGCATATCATGAATGCTTGGTCTTGTTGGATTTGTGAGAATCTACTGGTACCTTGTTTCCCATGTAACAGTAAGAAAGATACTCAAAACCTGGATTAATCTTTTTAGTAACATAGCACTACTATTATTCTGAACAATACTGTATCTATGCAGTGCCAACCTGACGTGTACACTGAGACATGAGATATATAATAAAAACCTGTGCAATTGATGTTATTATTGGGTGCTTATTTGGATAATAACAAAGTCACACAGCACAGAAAATATTTTCTTAGTCAGGGAGAAGGTGCATCATGTGAGTCTTTTCAAAATCCACTGTCAGGGTTTGAGTTTTGTTCTGGTTTACTGGGTTTATTTTTCCTGGCTTGTTTTTTTTTTTTTTTTTTTTTTTTTTTCTGTTTCTTTGATTTGTTTATGTTTTTTTTTCTCTCTTGTGGGTTTTTTTCTGCTTGGGTCTGTCTGTTTCTTGGTTCTTGCTGGTGGGTGTTTCTCTCTCTCTGGCCGCGCCCTTTTTCTGGCGCCTTCCATGCACACCTATCCCTGGGGTTATATAAGCTCATATTGCTGTGCCTTGTGCCACTTTCCAGCTCTGTTCCTGCGTTCTATTGTCCTGCCTGCCTCATAGTGTTCCTGATCTCCTGCCTGTTGTATCGACCACGCCTCAAGCCTGAAGATTTTTGTACTGCTGCTTTTTCTGGACTGCCTACTTGTGTACCGACCATTGCTATTCACCTGAGTAAAGCCTTTTTACAACCAGAGCTGTCTGTTCAAGCTGTGCATTTGTGTCCAGAGGTTTCTGACGAACCAGCCTGATAGACACATGCAATGTGAAAATTAAGTATTTCTTCATGTGTGCATAGAATAATATTTGGGGCGCAATACTTTTTTTTTGTTCTTTTCACTACAGCCAATCATACACTCAGTGGGCCGACCCTAAGTCATTTCCTTTGAGCGTGTATAGCTTTACTTTTTTAACATTCTTTTGGCTGATCCAATTTGGTGTTTCAGCAACACAAATTATTTTTGGAAGTCCAATGGAATGTGACCACAAGGGAGGAGGTCATTATATTGGTTCTTTTGGCTGCTTCTGTTTTTTTTTTTTCTTTTCAGTGTAGATACAGTGCACCATGTAATGTGTGTTATGATGTACTGTGACAGATGAGGCAACGCCTGTGTTGCAGAATTTTGATTCTTCTCAGAATGCTGTGTCTCGTCTCATCAAAACACATGCTTGCAATACAGGTGTGCCGAACTCCTTGCTATAGGACTCGTGTCTCTTTCAGATTATGGAAAAAACACAGATTGGTATCACATTATCATGTAGTGAGTGGCCAGTTTAGCAATTTATTCTGTTACTGAAAAAGATCAGGCATGCTCAGGAAGCTGTCCTCTGAATACACGGAAATTAAATAAGCGCCTTTGTTCCGTCAACTGTAGGAAATTGCAAATCTGTTAGACAATTACACGCACGTATCACATCAGTATAGTATGCAAACAAAACACATGCCACATGCAGTTGAAAAAGCAGCACTTTTCCAAAGAACAGATTAATCTACACAATGCTGTTTTTCTCAAGATGAAAGCCCTGCAAAATATCAATTATGTGAAATTGAAAAAAAAAGGGGGGGGGGGGATTTGCATTCTTTGAACCAAATTGAGTCTGGGAGCAAAAGTCAACATCTTGGCTCATGGTTTGTATTGTGATTGTGCAGCAAGCAGAAACATATCCCAAAGCAGCTTTTGTGTTTCGTTTTGCCTGATTAAAAATGTCAGACCTGCTTTGATTGCTTGCTTTGTAAAAGTAAATATGTTTATTAGTTTTCAGGTTCTTTTAATTTTAAATAACAGAAAGTCTTCTTTGAGAATTGTAACCTCTGACTTCATCTACTACTGTGTTTGGCAAACATCACAATGTTCATTCGAGAAAGATACGTTTTAATTCTAACACATCTGCCTGCCTGCCAGCAGGATTAAGCAACAACTACCAACTCAACAGTGTTGCTCGACAAAACATTATTTCCCATCCAATCAGATGTTCAAGCTGTAGCACTTTGATTCATTTTTTTAATTATTAATGATTTTTCTCATTACTACAACCCCTGGCAAAAATTATGGAATCACCGGCCTCGGAGGATGTTCATTGTGTTGTTTAATTTTGTAGAAAAAAAGCAGATCACAGACATGACACAAAACTAAAGTCATTTCAAAAGGCAACTTTCTGGCTTTAAGAAACACTATAAGAAATCAAGAAAAAAAGATTGTGGCAGTCAGTAACGGTTACTTTTTTAGACCAAGCAGAGGAAAAAAATATGGACTCACTCAATTCTGAGGAATAAATTATGGAATCACCCTGTAAATTTCCATTCCCAAAACTAACACCTGCTTCAAATCACATCTGCTCCTTGACATTAACCCTATGTCATGAAATTGACCCTATGTGTCTTTTTGCAAGGAATGTTTTCACAGTTTTTGCTCTATGGCAAGATGCATTATCTTCTTGAAAAATGATTTCATCATCCTTAAACATCAGAAAAGTGTCCAAAATATCAACGTAAATTTGTGCATTTATTGATGATGTAATGACAGCCATCTCCCCAGTGCCTTTACATGACATGCAGCCCCATATCATCAATGACTGTGGAAATTTACATGTTGTCTTCAGGCAGTCATCTTTATAAATCTCATTGGAACGGCACCAAACAAAAGTTCCAGCATCATCACCTTGCCCAATGCAGATTCGAGATTCATCACTGAATATGACTTTCATCCAGTCATCCATAGTCCATGATTGCTTTTCTTTAGCCCATTGTAACCTTGTTTTTTTCTGTTTAGGTGTTAATGATGGCTTTCGTTTAGCTTTTCTGTATGTAAATCCCATTTCCTTTAGGCGGTTTCTTACAGTTCGGTCACAGACATTGACTCCAGTTTCCTCCCATTCGTTCCTCATTTGTTTTGTTGTGCATTTTCGATTTTTGAGACATATTGCTTTAAGTTTTCTGTCTTGACGCTTTGATGTCTTCCTTGGTCTACCAGTATGTTTGCCTTTAACAACCTTCCCATGTTGTTTGTATTTGGTCCAGAGTTTAGACACAGCTGACTGTGAACAACCAACATCTTTTGCAACATTGTGTGATGATTTACCCTCTTTTAAGAGTTTGATAATCCTCTCCTTTGTTTCAACTGACATCTCTCGTGTTGGAGCCATGATTCATGTCAGTCCACTTGGTGCAACAGCTCTCCAAGGTGTGATCACTCCTTTTTAGATGCAGACTAACAAGCAGATGTGATTTGATGCAGGTGTTAGTTTTGGGGATGAAAATTTACAGGGTGATTCCATAATTTATTCCTCAGAATTGAGTGAGTCCATATTTTTTTCCTCTGCTTGGTCTAAAAAAGTAACCATTACTGACTGCCACAATCTTTTTTCTTGATTTCTTATAGTGTTTCTTAAAGCCAGAAAGTTGCCATTTGAAATGACTTTAGTTTTGTGTCATGTCTGTGATCTGCTTTTTTCTACAAAATTAAACAACTGAATGAACATCCTCTGAGGCCGGTGATTCCATAATTTTTGCCAGGGGTTGTATAATGTTGTTTTGTCATATTCAAATAAAGCAGTCACAAGCACATATCACCAATATGATCAGTTCAACGTTTGTGGAAAAAAAAAGAAAAAAAGAGACGTTTCAAAAAATGGGTAAAAATTGTTGCAAGGTGCCATGACAGATGGTGCTGATGCCACTGGGGGCATAAGGGGCCAAAGCCCATTCAAAAAGATTTTTCAGATATAAATGTGATCCACATTTCTATTATAAAATTCTGCTCCCCCCCCCCCCAATGATAAAGTGATCTACCTAAGTCATTAAAAATGTATTAAAACTGTATGCAAACATATAAAAATTAAAAATGTTCATGTAAAAATTAGAAATGTAAAAAAAAAAAAAAGTAATGAAAAAAATACAAGGGGCAAATAAGAAGTTTTGATCCTGATTGAAAAAATGCTTTGTGGATCTCTATTTTCTGGATTCCAAGAAACCAACATTTCTGAGTGCCCCTTCACACATAACACAATTGAGGCCAAATGGCACGTGAAGGAGGATTCGAATGCTACTCATGAAAAATTGGAGCCGCCTCGAATGGCTCGTACAGCAGTCGCCACATCCAGTCAGGCACAGCACATGCACTCTACAAGCGTGCGTCGCTTGCGTCAGAAACCCATTGGAACTGCGGGAAATTTGAGGTTGCACTGCCATCTGATCATGCGCACAACATTCGTACAATATGTTGAACACAGATCGGACAAAAGGGGCTGCACAAAATCATCACCATGTCGAACCCTAGCCGAATGGTGTGATTGAGGCAGCCTTCACAAAAGCGGCCGAATGGAGGTGAATGGTGTGTGAGTACTCATTCGACCCAGTCTTGGCCAGAGTCCAGGTGCCACCCACAGACATACAACACCACCTGTGGGGCACTTAGAAAATGCAAGGCCATTTGTGCTACCAGCACGAAAATAGAGAGCAGGTGACCACTTTCGAGCTGCAGTCCAGGTGTTTGAAAGCTCAAAGCGTGGTCAGTGTTTTGTGTCTGCCCCCCCCCCCCCCCACCCCCCCCACACACACACACACACACCATCATCCAACATTGTAGAGATGTGGCTGAGGTGGCGAAGGCTCAAACAGTGACCAGAGTGCGATCGCTGTCCAGCACAGCACGCACAACTAGACGGCTGTCATGCCCATGCTGGAACAGCTGACCACTGTGTGTCATTGCTACTCACAGCTGGAGAACGCATATCCTGCCATGAAGAGCATCAGCTCCCAACATGCCACTGTGATGCACATGTGTCGCATCCTCTCATGACATGGTAAAAAATAAAAATACATATCACCTTTGCAATACGTTCAGCAGCGCACTGGAGACACCATCAGCCAGGCTGCCACATGTGAAAATATCTATCTGATCATGTGAACCTGGCAATCCAAAAGTCACATCCACCACGTGAGCAATAGTCCACATGACTCGGTGTCCTTTGGCACACCGTGTGCTGGACAGCTGGATGCACAGAGCTGGCTAATGTGCTCATGATATGAGTGCATCAATTCATTCATGTCAGTTCATTAATTCCTTGTTTATGTTCATGGCCATGGTTCATCAACATGAAGGAACAGAAGGATGAAACATTTTATCTTGTCTGCTCTTAATAACAGGAATTAAATATTTTAACAGACAAAACAAAATCCATTTGTTTTGTCATTTCCAACACAGACCGTCAAGTCATGATCAATTACACAACTTTACCAGTAAGATAACTGTCTTACATTTAAACACTACATTCATTGTTCTTATAATGTTCTGTGCTCTCTCATTATTTGGTTCTTACGCATGTTTGTTGGTTTATGTACATTTATACAACATTTATTTGCTTCAGCTGCTGTGTGAGTATGATGTGGTATCGCACCTCTCACGTAGTCACACTGTGTTCGTGCACACAAAACCGTCACCAGCTGCCAGTTATTGTGGTCAGCCTAAGACACACCTGTGCAATCATCATGCTGTCTAATCTGCATCTTGATATGCCACACCTGTGAGGTGGGATGGATTAACTTGGCAATGGAGAAGTGCCCACTAACACAGGTTTAGACAGATTTGTGAACAGCATTTGAGAGAAATAGGTTTTTTGTTTATATAGAAAATGTTTTAGATCTTTGAGTTCAGTTCATGAAAAATGGGAGCAAAAAAAAAGTTTTGCATTTATATTTTTATTCTGTGTAATTTAAACTGAAATAATTTGGAGTTGGGCATCATGGTGGAATAGTGGTTAGCACTGTTGCCTCGCAGTGAAAAGGTCATGGGTTTGATTCCCACCTGTGGGCTTTCTTTGTGGAGTTTGCATGCTCTCCCTGTGCTTGCGTGGGTTCTCTCTCCGGGTGCTCCAGTTTCCTCCCACATCCAAAGACACGCGGGTTAGGTGAATTGGAAACTTTAAATTGTCCGTGCGTGTGGGTGTGAATGTATTTGTTTGTCTATATATGACCCTGCGACAGGCTGGAGGTCCAGGATGTACCCCTCCTCACGCTCTATGACTGCTGGAATAGGCTCCAGGCCACCATGACCCTTGATTGGACTAAGCAGTTGAAGATGAGGAAGTGCGTGTGAATTTAGAGTTTGAAAAATAAAAACAGAATTTTTTTCACTAACTCATCCAACAGCAAGAAAGTAGGCTTACATATGGGAGGGCAGACATAAATTCACATGTTGCAAAGACTAATTCCTGCAATGCCAAATGTCAAAGGAAATCATTTAAACAAAAGTTTTAGAGCATACAATGACACACCGAACATACACATAAGAGACGAACAAACCTAAAACCTACTTTTTTAATTGCCACTATGTGAACACAGTTATTTGCCAGATTTCATGGAAATTAGAAAAAAATATTTGTTTACAATGAGAAACAGCACCAAGTGTAATCAATTTTTGATAGAGATCAGACAAACAATGGAATACTAAACCAGTAAAATATGCTGCTGTCCGAATGTGTTTGTCTGTGTATATGTGGACCTGTGACAGGCTGATGTCCTGCCCAGTCTGTCACAGGGCCAGAACCCCACCTCACACCCTAAGACTGCTGGGATAGGCTCCACCCCACCCGTGATCCTTATTGGGAGTAAGCGGGTATAAAATATGGATGGATGGGTTGATACTGCTATTCGAGTACTGAGTTGTGTTTCATGGAGATTAAATCTGGAACAAGAGGTGCCTCATGCCTGCGTCTGGCAGTTTAATTTAGGTGGTTGATTTAATTTCATTTTGCGCTCACGGCCATTAACACACACAAAATCCTCATTTACATACTGCTCTCTATGTCGCATTAAAGCTCACTATCAATTGCGCTTTTACTTTTAGTAAATCACCTACAAAACTGTTTCCACCCACTGCACAAAAGTTTGGATTGCCCACGCAATTTAGCACTCATTATTTGGGCTCTTATCAAATTCAGGCCCTCAGGGTCTAGTTTCCATCAAACGTACCATGAACTTTGAGCCCTGTGGATGTGCTTTACACTTCATCTGAGGCAGCAGTGCATGTGTCATTTCCACTTGTCATAGCAACAAGAGTACATGGGTGCAAACAAATGATTAACGCTTTTGTTTGCACCTATTCAGTTAATTCAGTTAGATTTTCCATGTTCAGCATTGCAGCCTTCCTTTCTGTGGAGTTCATCAGGCGAGGAGAGACTGCAGTTAAACCAGGACGTCTACTTTAAAAGGACATGTTCAAGGCAGGATGAATGATGAATGATGAGTTTCATCGTTATGATTGTCATTATGTGTTTATCATTTGGTTGTCCTCGGGTTCAGAGGACTGCTCCATCTTACATTAATCTGCTGTGATACAGTAGTAACGATTTCAAAGCACACATTTAAGTGTATTTAGATGTAATAAGTCAGTAACATTGGTGACTCCCAATGTTTAATGCCCACACAGTCTTATTCATATCCAATCTGGCAAATCTCCATGTTGATAACTGGTGTGAAATGCGAGACCCTTGTCAACCATATCGTCTACAAAATGTCCCTGAATGAAATCATTATATTTACCATGGTATCCTCGCAAAATACACTTTTCAGGATGAAAATTTGCTGTGATATTCCGAAGAAGTAAAGTACAACCCCAATTCCAGTGAAGTTGGTGCATTGTGTAAAATGTAAATAAAAACAGAATAAAGTGATTTGCAAATCCTCTTCAACCTATATTCAACTGAATACACCACAAAGTTAATAAACTGTTGTTTTGTGCAAATATTTGTTCATTTTGAAATGGATGCCTGCAACACGTTTCAAAATATACTCAACAAAAATATAAACGCAACACTTTTGGTTTTGCTCCCATTTTGTATGAGATGAACTCAAAGATCTAAAAGTTTTTCCACATACACAATATCACCATTACCCTGAAATATTGTTCACAAACCAGTCTAAATCTGTGATAGTGAGCACTTCTCCTTTGCTGAGATAATCCATCCCACCTCACAGGTGTGCCATATCAAGATGCTGATTAGACACCATGATTAGTGCACAGGTGTGCCTTAGACTGCCCACAATAAAAGGCCACTCTGAAAGGTGCAGTTTTGTTTTATTGAGGGGGGATACCAGTCAGGTGTGACCACCATTTGCCTCATGCAGTGCAACACATCTCCTTCACATACAGTTGATCAGGTTGTCAATTGTGGCCTGTGGAATGTTGGTCCACTCCTCTTCAATGGCTGTGCGAAGTTGCTGGATATTGGCAGGAACTGGTACACGCTGTCGTATACGCCAGTCCAGAGCATCCCAAACATGCTCAATGGGTGACATGTCCAGTGAGTATGCCGGCCATGCAAGAACTGGGACATTTTCAGCTTCCAAGAATTGTGTACAGATCCTTGCAACATGGGGCCGTGCATTATCCTGCTGCAACATGAGGTGATGTTCTTGGATTGGCACAACAATGAGCCTCAGGATCTCGTCACGGTATCTCTGTGCATTCAAAATGCCATCAATAAAATGCACCTGTGTTCTTCGTCCATAACAGACGCCTGCCCATACCATAACCCCACCGCCAGCATGGGCCACTCGATCCACAACATTGACATCAGAAAACTGCTCACCCACACGACGCCACACACGCTGTCTGCCATCTGCCCTGGACAGTGTGAACCGGGATTCATCCGTGAAGAGAACACCTCTCCAACGTGCCAAACGCCAGCGAATGTGAGCATTCGCACACTCAAGTCGGTTACGATGACGAACTGGAGTCAGATCGAGACCCCGATGGGAGCAAAAGGTTTTGCTCCCATTTTGTATGAGATGAACTCAAAGATCTAAAACTTTTTCCACATACACAATATCACCATTACCCTGAAATATTGTTCACAAACCAGTCTAAATCTGTGATAGTGAGCACTTCTCCTTTGCTGAGATAAGCCATCCCACCTCACAGGTGTGCCATACCAAGATGCTGATTAGACACCATGATTAGTGCACAGGTGTGCCTTAGACTGCCCACAATAAAAGGCCACTCTGAAAGGTGCAGTTTTGTTTTACTGGGGGGGGGGGGGGGGGGGATACCAGTCAGTATCTGGTGTGACCACTATTTGCCTCATGCAGTGCAACACATCTCCTTCGCATCATCCGTGAAGAGAACACCTCTCCAACGTGCCAAACGCCAGTGAATGTGAGCATTTGCCCACTCAAGTCGGTTACGACGACGAACTGGAGTCAGGTCGAGACCCCGATGAGGACGACGAGCATGCAGATGAGCTTCCCTGAGACGGTTTCTGACAGTTTGTGCAGAAATTCTTTGGTTATGCAAACCGATTGTTTCAGCAGCTGTCCGAGTGGCTGGTCTCAGACGATCTTGGAGGTGAACATGCTGGATGTGGAGGTCCTGGGCTGGTGTGGTTACACGTGGTCTGCGGTTGTGAGGCTGGTTGGATGTACTGCCAAATTCTCTGAAACGCCTTTGGAGACGGCTTATGGTAGAGAAATGAACATTCAATACACAAGCAACAGCTCTGGTTGACATTCCTGCTGTCAGCACGCCAATTGCACGCTCCCTCAAATCTTGCGACATCTGTGGCATTGTGCTGTGTGATAAAACTGCACCTTTCAGAGTGGCCTTTTATTGTGGGCAGTCTAAGGCACACCTGTGCACTAATCATGGTGTCTAATCAGCATCTTGATATGGCACACCTGTGAGGTGGGATGGATTATCTCAGCAAAGGAGAAGTGCTCACTATCACAGATTTAGACTGGTTTGTGAACAATATTTGAGAGAAATGGTGATATTGTGTATGTGGAAAAAGTTTTAGATCTTTGAGTTCATCTCATACAAAATGGGAGCAAAACCAAAAGTGTTGCGTTTATATTTTTGTTGAGTAATAATACATGGCGTTGGATTCATAAGTATTTGGACAGTGGCAGACGTTTTGTAATTTTGCCTCTGTTCACCACCACAATAAATTCACACTAAACTCAGCATGTGCATGTTGGGTAAGTTGTTACCATAAATTCTAATAAAATATGGCATTAAGCTTTTAGAAATTATGGCCATTTGTATAGAGGGTGGGCCAATAAAATGTTACCACTTTTTGATCGTACACAAGTTTTTGAAATGAGACATTGCCAATTTCTTTTTCATCCCTCTTGAGATGTGTGGCAGTCATCACAAACTTCAATGTGTGTGTTGCAGTTGTAATCCAAAGAAGAGCGTGGATTGAACATTCCATCAATTATTGAACTGTGCAGAAAACAAGAGACAAAGTGTGAAACCTTTGGTATCAAATGTTAATTTGATGCTTCTGTTACAAGTCTGTAAATAAAATTTTTGAATAAGTTCTTATTTCAAAAACTTGTATACAATCAAAAAGTGGTAACATTTTATTGGCCCACCCTGTACATAGTGCTTGCATTTTCAGTCTGCAGTTTGCACCCACACAGTTCAAGGACAAAATGTTAACTTGTTGCCTAATATATGCCACCCACTGGCAGGTGCCATTTCATTAAGATAATCAATGTTATTCACTTCACGTGTCAGTGGTCACAATGTTATGGCTGAATGATGTATACAGGATCTGGTATGGCTACCCCAAGGAACAAGGGGCCTCTGAAAGAAAACAGTTAATCACTTTTACTACTTTGTGCCCAATCATCTATTTGGTAAATTAACCTGTCATTTGCAGGGTAAGCATACTACATTACAAAAAAGGTTTATGTGACACTACCTCCTTCTTTGTCTGCCATTCTAGACAGCATTGTATTGCATCATGACATTTTATGCATGGGAAACCATGGCTGTTGTAATAGCAAAACAAAAGCTGAAAAGGCCACTGGCCCATCTCCTAAACTCTCTACCATTGTCCTGTCAAGCTATACTTAAGTCAGGTCTGAGAGCATGCACTGGTGTTGGGGGTTGCCACATTCACAACACCACAAAATCGGTCCACCCATAACCATCAATTTGCCTTAACTAGATGAAGTGTGCATGTCCCCTTGGTCTTCTCCAGCCACAATTAGGTTCCTTGAAATTAAGTTAGTAAATTAACTTATTAATGTAATTTCAAATAACTTAATTGTGTGAATTAAGTTATTTGAAGTTAAGTTTGTAAGAGTTAATCTAATTTACTAACTTAATTGCATAGAACTTAATTAATTCAGGTGTTACCAGTTGAAACAATTCAGTTAAGTTGTTTCTTTTTTTCAGTGTGCATGCCTTTGGATATGGGAGGAAGATGAAGCACCTGGAGGGAACCCATGCAAACATGCCAAGAACATGCAAACTCCACACAGACTGGCCACAGGAGGGAAGCAACCCCATGACCTTCTTGCTGTGAGATAACTAAGCCACCATGTTATGTGTCGGACGCAGCTCGGAGAACCGACCAGCGTTTGAAGGACCCAGTATGAAATAAGCAGAGCACGGTACAAAGGCTAACTGAATTTAATACATAACAGTGATGTGATACAAAACAACAAAAGAGTGTGCGGTCTGGCATGGTGGTGATACGGTGCGCTCCCAGCAGCGCTAACGGTCCGGAGCCAGAAGCCGTTCGGACCCAAGGACCCCGCCGACACCCCCCAGGTGGCCGCAACAAACCGAGTCTGTGAAAGAAGGAACCATTATGTGAGTCCACACTCTACACACAGAGAGACCACTCAAAGGTGTACATAAACAGCAAACACTTCCTGGCTTAATTACTAATCAGCTTCCCAACCTGCAGGCATGGAACATCCAGTTCACAAAACTCCACTGCAGTGGAAGCCGATACATGACTAACGTACAGCTCAATATAATAAGGTGTGAGGGACACCACATTTACTGACTGTATAAACGTTA
Organism: Thalassophryne amazonica; assembly: GCF_902500255.1. NCBI lineage: Eukaryota > Metazoa > Chordata > Actinopteri > Batrachoidiformes > Batrachoididae > Thalassophryne > Thalassophryne amazonica. The sequence continues at coordinate 35,467,509 of NC_047110.1, read as the reverse complement.
GTCACAAAATCTAACGTACCTCAGGAAGTGTGCTGACGAGCGTGAGACCTCACCCCCTCCTCTTTCACAGACCGTGCATCAAACCCTGGACGTTCTCTGCATCCACTGATGATGAGATGGCTCCCGAGACGACGATCTCACTCGTCTAGTCACAAGGTCGAGTCTCTGGCAAATACACACTGTATACTCCAGTCTTAAATGCCACCATGTTCCAATCCATATAGATGCACCTGACGAGCCGCAGGTGATCAGGGTGAGGTCCTGATAACCTCAGCAACACAGCCACTCAGTCCCAAATGCAAGCCACCTGGAAGGAAAAACAAAAGACAGAAACAAAAAGGCAGCCAGGCCCCCCAGCCATACAACAGTACCCCACCCTCACGGGAAGCCTCCCGGCGACCACACAAACCTGGCCCAGGAGAAACACCCCCCTCCAGGGACCATGGCTGGAAACCGCATCTGCATTCGTCTTCCAACAGAATGGTTGATGTCCTCTCCTCTGGCTGCATCCTTGCCTTTGTTTCAGTCAGTCACTTAGCACAGGTGTGGCCAGGAGTTCTTAAACCTGTGCGGTCAGCCTTTATCCAACCATGTTCGGTCTTTAGTCATAAAACAAAAAAGACAAACACAAACAACCAAAACACCCCCCCTCCCCAGGGGACCGTCCCATCAAACCCCGGGAAGAGGAGAAAAGAAAAACCCCAAACTTAAGCTTACAAATAAAAGTGCTAAAACACCCCCCCCCCCACCCCAAATGACATGTAGAGACCAACACCCCCCAGAGGACTTCCCGCCAGCTCCAGGAGTAATAACCACAGCCGAGGTCCCTCTGGGATCCAACGTCACCCACGGGGACTCCCAGCGCCTCCCAGAGGACCACTCGTCAACCCCAGGAGAAGCCTCCCCTCATGACCAACGGACCCAGCCCCGGCCGTCTATGGCTAGATGGACCCACAGCCCTTTCCCCCCCAGAGGACACCACAGTCAAACCCTGAGGGCGGAAACTGGGGGGAAAAACAAGAAGAGAGGAAAAAAAAACATACAAACAAAACAACCCCAACCCCACCCCCTTGGCGCAGTGGAAACTGGAAGCACGTCCAGTGTCACCAACCGTGACTATACCCCAGAAGCCAACCGGGAGGAGTGGAACAGCGGTTATGGCAAACGGCACAAAACGGCGCCACTCCTCCGACTTCTACACCAGCCATTAGCTGCGGGTATATCCCACAGCCCCAAACCTCAGCCACAAAGGCGTGCTGAAGCCGGAGGTGGAACAGGGAATCAAAAAACACCCCCCCCCCCCCCCCCCCAGGTGCAGAGGTTACCCGGGAAACGCCCAGTATAACCAAACTGCACCACTCCAGCAATGCCGACACTACTGCTCACCTGGCTGGAGCCAGAGGAGAAGAGAGGGAAGAAAAAGAAAATACCCCAACCCCCCCCCCCCTCCCGGGTGCAGAGGCCACCTGGGAAATGCCCAGCACAACCAATCTGCACCCCTCCAGCAACGCCGACACTACGGCTCACCCGGCTGGAGTCAGAGGAGAAGAGAGGGCATAACAAAAACAAACAAAAAAAAAGAAAAAAAATGGTCTAGTGGTTAAGGTGTTGGGTTTGAGTCCAGAAGATCATGGGTTCAAATCCCCGCCTGACTGGAAAATCACTTGGGCAAGGCCTTTAATCCCCTATTGCTCCCGGTGTGTAGTGAGGGCCTTGTATGGCAGCACCCTGACATCGGGGTGAATGTGAGGCATAATTGTAAAGCGCTTTGAGCGTCTGATACAGATGGAAAAGCGCTATACGAGGGCTGTCAATAAAGTAACGGTCCTTTTTATTTTTTTCAAAAACTATATGGATTTCATTCATATGTTTTTACGTCAGACATGCTTGAACCCTCGTGCGCATGCGTGAGTTTTTCCACGCCTGTCGGTGACGTCATTCGCCTGTGAGCACTCCTTGTGGGAGGAGTCATCCAGCCCCTGCTGAAAACCTCCACATTTCAGGCTCTATTGATCCAGGACGTTGTGAGAGAACAGAGAAGTTTCAGAAGAAGTCGGTTTCAGCATTTTATCCGGATATTCCACTGTTAAAGGAGATTTTTTTAATGAAAGACGTGCGGACGGGTCCGCGCGTCGGGACGCAGCCGGCGCGGTGCGGCGGCACAGGAAAAACACCTCCGTGTTGATAACCATTTGTAAAATCCAGGCGGCTTTTGATGGCTTTCAGTGGAGTGAGTATATGAGAAATTGTTTAACAGGCAGGACATGTTCCAACTTGTCCTTAAGGCTTTCAACAGAGGTGTTTTTCCTGTGGCGGAGCGTCGCGGCGGCTGCGTCCTGACGCGCGGACCCGTCCGCACGTCTTTCATTAAAAAAATCTCCTTTAACAGTGGAATATCCGGATAAAATGCTGAAACCGACTTCTTCTGAAACTTCTCTGTTCTCTCACGACGTCCTGGATCAATAGAGCCTGAAATGTGGAGGTTTTCAGCTTGAACAGGCTGATGACGCCGCCTGAGAGCGCTGTGCGATGTCTCGCACCGTGAAAAGTCCTTAAAGCGACAGTCTCACCTCAAAATCTCTCATCAGCCGTTAAAATTTTCACTGAAAACCAGCTTAATTTTTCGAACCGTGTCCACTTCGATGTGTCTCACAGGTTTAGAAAAAATTCTGATCAAACAACGCGCCAGTCTCTCAGCAACTTCTCAGACAAAGGAATTCCGACGAGGGGCTGGACGACTCCTCCCACAAGGCGTGCTCACAGGCGAATGACGTCACAGACAGGCGTGGACAAACTCACGCATGCGCACGAGGGTTCAAGCATGTCTGACGTAAAAACATATGAATGAAATCCATATAGTTTTTGAAAAAAATAAAAAGGACCGTTACTTTATTGACAGCACTCGTATAAATGCAGTCCATTTATCAAAGCAACATCTCTTATTTTCTTGTCCTTCATATAAAATAAGGCTTCTGGAGAACATGTTTTGGAGCAACCAGTATAATACCCCCATCACACATAACCAGAATGAGGCCGAATGGTATCAGAATGAAGATTCGGCCCACATCCAAAAAGTGTCCAGTTACAGTTCAAAAACATTCTGGCAGCCATCTGCGAGAGTCCATACAGTTGGTCAAAATTGGCCTGCGGCCCCAAGTGCAATGCACATGTTCAAAACCCTCCATGCGCCATTGAGATGGGACACCTATCCAACGGCAGTCCATGTGTAATCTGAGCACCATCTGACCGCAATTTTCATATTCTGATGGTGGAAAAACAGGATCCGAAATTATTTGAGCGCATATGAGGGAACCTCAAGATGGATTTGGCATGGCAAAGCCTGCCAGTATGACCTGCACATACCACGTATAATAATGTCCACCTCCAATGCCCCCGTCCCCTCCCTGGAGTGTAAAGGAACTGTTGATATGTATGTGGCACACTTCATCATGATAATAATTATGAATTATTATCATATACAGTGAATGTGAACAGTGACTATCAAACCAAAAGCACCGTGCTCTACTGTGCACACACGGTCGCAAATATGGACAGGCTGTTATATCCACAATACACCTTACAGTACAGATATTTGTGCATTCCTTCTCATGGGCGACGAAAATAATCTGAACTATTTTCTCCATCATATCTCGATATACCACAGGCAGCTGCACCTCTCCGTGGTCTCATGCGCAGTAACGCATCATTGCACGCATCAGGCTCGGAGCTGAATGGATCTCACTGCTGTAATATATGATCACCTTCTAAATCTGTAGGAGATACGTCATGCAACTGTTGTGCCAGGCTGTGACAGCATTAATAAACATGAATCTCACCTCCAACAATGGCCCAGGAGTGTTTCACAGCGCAGGGTGGACGTGAAGCTGGGACCACAGCCTGGAAATAAAATCCTTTCACTCTGCTGCTGTGTGCTGTTATCAACCACGCAAAAATACATCCCATGTGATAATCCAATCATCGCGGCCAACAGAGTTGTGCTGTGCTGCTGAAGTGAGCCAAAACACACACAAAAAAATAAATTAAAGTTCCCTGGAAAGGTTGCGTCTGACACATGGGACAGCATGGCCCACTGCCAGCAGTGTCCAGTAGCTGTCAAAGGCACACATAGCTGCTCATTCAGCTGTTGTGACCACACACACACCCAGCACCTCTGCTCTACGCACACACGCACAAGCACACATAAGGTCAGTTGTACTGGGAAGTGGAGGACAAGCGCAGATGTGATAGCATGACTGAGTGAGTGACCACACCATGCTGTCTTTGACACATATGGTGTGAGTCCAGACCATACATTGGTTGTTCTCCGATGCCCAGTACCGGCAGGGACTGTGCAAAGGGAGGAACACAGCGCTCCCTCCCACTCCGGTCCCATGTTTGCCATCTAGACATTTGGACATCAGACAGTCTTCAGTGCCTTTTATGGCCATCTGACAGCAGTCTGTGTCATCTACCTGTTGTCTTCATGTGCTTTGAATACCATCATGCAGGTGTGGATGAGGTAATTTGGATGTGCTCTGCTGACACTGCTGACCACGCCTCTTTTCTTCCCAACTGTACAATATTTGCTGTGTCGGGCTGGTTCCTTCACATTCTTGCTATGTGTGATGGGGGCTTAAAAACGACCACGAATAAAGCATCCCTGTTGGAAGTACAAAGCAAAAACTTTAATTACCTGTCCCTGAGATTTAGTTAGCAACATTTACATATACCACAGATGCCCTCACACGCTGTTCTTCTCAAACCCAACTTACATAACGTAAATAGTTGGTTAACTTGCATAGCTTAAATATCAATATGCATTCCTATAATCATTACAATAATACTGTAAAATAGTTCATCAGTGGACTTAGCCTGTACTAAATTCACTCATGGCAACAAATTTTTCTGGATAAAAACTGTGGCAAAATGTATCAAAATTTCATCATATTAACTGAACAATAGATCACTAAAATGAACAAACATACCATACTGGAAACTATTAACCTGTAACTAACCTCAGGACATGTTCCTAAATGTTTTAAATTTGCAGTGATTAAACCAATACTTAAGAAATCCAACCTTGATCCCGGTGGACTGAAAAATTATACACGGATATCGAGCCTATCATTTTGATCTAAGATTCTTGAAAAAGTGGCTTCATAGCACCTCATGGACCACCTTAGTGACAATAACCTCTTTGAGTCACTGCAGTCTGCATTTGGAACATGTCATGGTTTGCCCCTGCCTTGGCCTGTGTTGCGCTTTGTCCCCTATCTGTTTCTGCCTTCCTTTCTTTGATCCCTTTTGGCCCATCATTTTGTTCATCAGGTGTTTTACTGTAGTCGCTGGTTTCATTTTCTGTTTATCATTTATTTTATGTTTTTCATATTTTAGCCATGCAATTGTAGTGTCGTAGTTTCTGTTCAGCTTTTGTTTCCTTGTTTCTCACTTTTTGGTGTTTCCTTTGTTCTTTTCATATGGATGTTTTATTTGACCTTTGCTTTTGCTGTCTGTGTTTAGTTATGTTGTGCATGGTAGGTTTTAGGGCCCCTTCACATATAGTGCAAATTTGCTCGAATTGTGCATGAACTGCGCATGAAGCAGGAATTGTATGCAATATATGTAAAATTGTAGTAGCCTCTAACGCCTCGCATACCTGCTGCTACAATGAGGGATGAGCGAGTTCACCACAATCTGTTTCTGTATCTGTTCAACCATCTAAATTATCTGTATCTGTATCTGTACTTGTAGTGGGCGGAGCCTAAACCAGAATTGGGCATGGTTTAACCCAAAATGGGTGGGGCTTAAATCAGTACATTATTTTAAGTCTGAAAATGATATGGATGGATCAGAAGTTGCTATATTTATTGTTTATTTGAAAACTATTTAGAGAACAGCCTTAAAATTGAGATTCAAATCAATGTATTTGATCACAAAAGTAAGAGAAATATTTCCAGAACAAGTTTTTTTTATAAACTCAGAACATGAATATTCTTAACTGCCACACACATGAGCTCTGTTCCCCATGACGCGGTGTCTGTCCTTCGGTGTGCCGTCCACAAGACACGTGAGTCGGGCAGGACACGCTGCCAGCAGATGTGGACATGATAAGAACGCCCTGGTTCTCATTCATGTCATTTCATGACTGTATGTCTGTTACCATGGGTCATCTACAGAGGAACAGACTGATCATACTTGTATTGGCTGCTTGGTAAGAGGTATTCAATAAAATGTGGTGGTTTTATATTGTGTGTGGTTTTATTTTTTTTTTAATATGTCCATGTCCTTATTGATATCTTTCACAGGACAGTGATGGCAGCTCAGTGGTAACGTTTCTGACTGGCAGTCAGAGCTTTTGGGAAGTGCAAGTTTGAATCCCGTGGGTGGCATGTATTTTTTATTTTTTTCTATTTTTACAGCAGCTGCTCACACTCTGTTCCTGCATGTATGGAAGCATTGCAGCACATTTTTTTTTTTCTTCACAGCAGCTGCACGATGTGGTTACACATTGTGCCTGCCTGTTGGCACGATGTTTTCGTGGTTCACTCATATGAACTGTTCAGCCATGAGTCGCCCTGAGTTGTACTTATTCGTACTATGTGTGAAGGGGCCCTTAGGTTTGTCTCACTCACGCCTCATTTGTCACTGCACTCTCTTGTCTTTCCTCATCTTTGTTCTCATTCGTCCACGCCTCATTTTGGTTATGTCTTTATTTCACCCATTCATCACTGCACTTTCTTGTTTCTCACCAGTTGTTTCTCATCTTTGTTCTTTGTCTCATCTGTACATGCCCCTTCCAGAATGGGTCCCACACCTGTCCTTGCAGACATTTGTCTGCTGTGTATTTAAGCCTCGTGTGTTTTGTGAGTTTTTGTCAGTTTGTTGTATCTTTGTCAAAGCCTTTCAACATAGTCCTGTTTTTTGCCTTGCCATGTACTGACTTCGCTTTGTTTTTATCGGATCTTGCTTTTGCCTCAGCCCTTGTTTCTTTGTTTTTCCATGTTACTGAACCCTGCTTGTTTATGACCATGCCATTTGCCTTGCACCTGCCTGTACCTCTGCATTCTGCCTGACTTCCTGTGTACTGAACCTCTGCCTGTTTCAAAGATAAAGTCCTTTTTTTCTCCTACAACTTGTCCGAGAGGTTGCATTTTGTGTCCACCCACTTTCTGAGCCACGTCGCATTGTGTCATGACAGAACATACCATTCCACAGAGAAAGTGGTAAATGATCTCCTGCTTGCAATGGACTCAGACAGCACTATTGTTCAGTTACTTTAAGAGCTTTACACTGCATTTGATAAGGTGGGTTATCATATACTACTCAAAAGGCTGGAGAATCATTTTTGGATTGATGGGAATGTCCTTGCATGGTTGACATTCTACCTAACCAGTCACTCTCACTGTTTCCTTTATAATAATGTTACCTCTAAGCCTGTTTGCATTAAATATTGGGTTCCACAAGGGTCCGTCTTAGGCCCTCCACTTTTTGCCCTTTATACGTATATCTCCCCTTGGGCATATACCGCGGGGTTATGGGAGTACTTTTCACTGCTCTGCTGATGACACTCAGTTGTACATGCTGTTATCTCATACACATAAAGACTTCAGAGGATTGCCTTGCTTACTTCAGTGAAAACATGGATGTCTAGCAATTGTTTTACTTTTAAATATGGAGAACGCTGAAATGATGGTGTTTGGTCCAGTGAGACATTGACATCAGTTTGACAAACTAATGCTTCGCTTAGTCATGTGTCATACATCACTCAAACAAAGTGAGGAAACTCGGGGTGATTTTTGATCCCATGTTCTCTGTTGACCTACAGATCAGAGAAATCACAAGTGCTTCCTTCCACCTTTGTAAGATAGTGAAAATTTGTCCCATCCTGTCTATGGCTAATGCATAGACCCTGACCCATGCATTTGTTTTGTCTAGACTGGATTACCACAAAGTCCTATTCTCTGTCTTACCACAGTTCACCATTAGGTGTCGCCAGTTGGTTCAAAATGCTGCTACCAGAATTTTGACAAGAAGTACAGCACTTAACCACACTACACTGATTTTGGCCTCCCTTCACTGGCTTTCTGTTTCTGTGAGGCCTTATTTTAAGGCTCAGTTATTAACATATAAAGATATTCATGGATTAGCGCCTACTTGCCAGTCTGATCCAATTACAGCCTATGTACCAGCCCGTGCTCAGAGTTCTCAGGGTGGAGGACTACTTTGTGTGCCTAAGGGTAAAAAAGTCATCAGGCCACAGAGCTTCCTCTTGTCACATGGCTGCCTTTTGGAATGATGTCACCTGTCACCTCTGTGCTTGCTCAGGGGATGTTTGGTAAGGATAGATGTTACTTGTGTGAAGCGCCTTGAGGCAGCATTGTTGTGACATAGCGCAATACAAATAAAATAAATAGAATAAATTAAACTAAGGCAGCACAGTGGCTTAGTGGTTAGCATTGTTGTCTCACAGTGAGAAGGTCATGCGTTCAATTCCCGCCTGTGGCCTTTCTGTGTGGAGTTTGCATGTACTTCCCATGTTTGCATGGGTTTCGTCTAGGTGCTCCAGGTGCCGGGTTTCCTCCCACATCCAAAGACATGCAGGTTTGGTGGATTGGAATCTTAATTGTCCATAGGTATGCGAGTGGGTGTGAATGTGTTTGTTTGTCTGTTTGTGGCCCTGTGACAGACTGGCGTCCTGTCCTGGGTGTACCCTGCCTCACGCTCTATGGCTGCTGGGATAGGCTCCAGCACCCTGTGACCCTTGATTGGACTAAGCGGTTGAAGATGAGTGTGTGTGTGTGTAAATTAAACTAACATATGATGTGAAAGTGATGAAAGGTTTGCAATGATCTGTTTTCTGCAGGAGGATGATTACTTAAAACACAAATTTTCTCAATGTGTCTCTAGGAGACAGGAAAACGTGTGTGTCTGAATAAGCTGTGGGGGTTCACAGCTTTATGGTTTTGAACCTTATTTAGACGACAATAAGGAAGAAGAAACTTGGTGGAAAATCTTCAGTCTGACAACAGTGACGATATTGGCAGAGTTCAGAACCCTGCCTGGTGATTATAAAATAAACAAATAAATAAATAAACAATGCAGGGCATTTCTTGAATAGTGTAACACATTTTTAAATATTAAAGCCATTCACACAAGGAAAAAATAATATAGTCTTACCAGTCTGATTCAGTGAGATCATCTTCATTTTGATGAAAACGTGTGAAAATAATTGAATTTGTTGTCCAAGCAGAAGAAAAGTCCATGATGGTTTGAGTCTCTGCTGTACTGATCTGCGACCTGCACGGTCCACTGCAGGTGTAATCTGTTCATTGCGTCTGCAGCTGATGGTTCGAGTCTCTCCTGTGAATGGATCCTCTTGTTATACCGCGAGCCACTTTGCGCTTCAAATTAAAAGACTCGCAGTTCCTCATCTGCTCCTAACGTCTGCACAAAACAATTCACAAAACAATAAAATAATGTACAAATAGTCAGTTCTCCCTCCGTGTGGAGTGTAGAATCCACACTACACTCTGCGTGCGCGCTCGTCAATGTAAGTGTTTCCACCTGCCAATCGAAAAAGATTCTGCCGGCGAGAATAACCGTTCTGACACTGTAAACACGCTGCATCGCCGACCCGATCCACTCGGTGGAATCGGGGATATCAGTAGCCTGTAAAAATCCATAAATGAATGGGCTATTAAGATAATGGTTCCCCCTTGGTGCCCTGCGTGCTTCTCTCGGGTGTGGGGTTACTTCCTGTGCCTCCATTGGGGGGGGGGGGGGGGGGGTGCGCGTTCCGGCGCCATCGGGCCGCTCCCTTGTTGGTCCATCGTGCTGCCCCGCTGGCTCTGGTGGCTGCCCTTCCTGGCCCTTGTGCCCTTCTGCTTCCCTGTTTTGCCTGGTTCCTCCTGGAGCCTGCGTCTTGGGCCATTTTCCGTTGTCGCTTGCAGTCGGCCATATGGCTTCCAACGCGCCAGAGTGGTCCATGTCTTATGGTAGGGTTCTGTAAATTTATCTTGGCCCAACACACCAGCCACAGTAGTGATCGGATATTTAGCTGTGATCTGGGTCTCTGTGTGTGGCTGGTCACGTGTTTGTGGCTGACACCGCAATTCGGTTTTGGGTGCTCTCAGGGGGATCGAGACTCTGGTGTCCTAGATTAGGGTATGAATGCTCACTAACTAGACAACAGACTGTCGCTGTCATTGCTTGTTCATGTGTGGTGGTTTGTTCCGGCATGTTTTATGTTGGGGCCCCGTCTCCTTGGTGTCTCACGTCACAGTTATTGTCTTCACCACTTGTCTTTCCTTCTTGTCTGTCTTCGTGTTGTTTTGGTGGTCGGTCCCTCCTGATAGAAGTTGTCAGTCGGCTTTGAGTAGGATCTTGTAGAGTGATCGGGAAGGGCTGATGAGGGTCACACACGCACACCACATTCACTCACACACTACATACCTTCTGTCCTGCATGAATAAATTGCATATATGTGTATTAATGTTCAGAAATGGTTCTGCCAGTGTCGCATTTACCATTACTATATGCAGACAGGGGAGAAAAAAAAAGATAATGGTTCCGATGTTTTTTGGTAATCATTGCATTTTTCACCTTTAACCCCTTAACGCCCGAATTTATATAGCTGTATATAAAAAAATGTTTTGTGTGTGTTTTTGCCTTTAAGTAGATGGTAAATAATGTTGAGATTATTAATTTCACTTCTGCACATAAACTAGATAGTAATATTGGGTATTCTGGTAATGACTTTATGTTATAATGTTACATATAATAATAATGATGGTATGTTGCAAATTTGCGACAACAGGCATACAGGTCAATTTGGTAAGTTGCATATTTGAGTCAGAGATTGTAGCATATATGCGACGATGGGCGTTAAGGGGTTAACTCTCTGTGCAGCACACAGTTTACATCACAGACTCTTGCAAGTTGACATATAAGCAGCCCTAGTAAGGTACCATCCAGTACACAAAGGGATCAAGCTCAAGGTCAAAAGTCAAGGTCACAGGAAGGTCAAACACTAAATTCGATGAAACAACTGTCCTGGTAGTCCATTTGTTGTCTGTACCACTGAAGGTGACCAAACGACACTTAGAATCCAACCTCAGTGGATTCTAAGTGTCGTTTGGATTGTTTGGGTTGATAGGGTTCTAAAAACGAATAGTTTGCACCATCTGTCATGCTTAGTTATCATGTTACAGGGTAACATATGTCACCTGTCATAGTATCCAATGGACATCAACCTTGTTTGACCTTTACTTTGGAGACAAAACATTCAACACAGTCAAAACTATTCCATTTATTAAGCCTTTGATTTCAACCAACAATTTGCATCATTTTTTACTGTAACTGGAGCAACTTTAAGTTTTGACCCCTGTACAAACTGAAACTGACATTTGTCACCATTTTTGCTGTTTTTACCCCATAACTCCAGAATATATTATTCTGTTGATTCCTATCTGCCACTCTTTATATTTATGACCTAGTTTGTACAAAAGAGATTTGAGAAAGGTGGCAGACATTACAGGCCCCTCATTTTCATTATGTTTCTTAAACACATGTTTGTTTGCATACTATTGTGTGTGTCTATGTGTATGTGCTTGTGTGTGTGTGCGCACACACACTACTGTGTGTTCTATACATATACTGTGGATATTTTATGCAAAACTAAATTGGAGTATTTTCCATCACATCATACGGTATATTTCAGGTCCATATATTTGTAGAGTATATTTGGAAGGGGGATGTAAAGATACTTCAGAATAGGAAATATTACTATTGTAGATAGCTATAGATACATACAGAACGAATACCAGTATTGTTCGCTATCAATCAAATGCCTTCATCAGGGACCATAAATCATTCATGAAATATAGAGTTTAAAGGTTGCTCTATCCTGACTGGACCTTATCAAGGTTTGGGTTAGTCAGTGCTGCCCTGTAGGATTTTTTTTAACCTTTATTTAACCAGGATAAAACTCATTGAAATTAAGAATCTCTTTTTCAAGCGTGTCCTGACAAAGAGGCAGGGCAGAGTTACATACACAGTTACATTTACATAGAAGACAGACACTTGAATGAGATAATACAATCAGGTAAAACATCTACGGGTCAGAGCCATCAAGAGTGATTTAAAAGCATTAAGTGGCACTAGCTGTTTCAGTCTAAACTAATTTTGGCATTAATTCCAAGAGTGGAATGTTAGAATGTTGCCTGTCAGGGGTGGGGGTGGGGATTTCTAGGGCGGGAAGGAAGATATCCTAGGATATCGTTCCCCTATCCGGGGGGGGGCTATACTGTTATGCCGTGTTCACACTGGACGCCACGTGACACCACAAATTCATGTGCCTCGCCTGGTGATGGACGCACCACCATCGCTTGGTGCGTCGCTCTGCTTTCGCTGTGAAAATTTGCCCCAATGCATCATCAAATAGGAGGAGCTTCCATTCCGCTTGCCATCAAGTCAACATGCCGGACCTTGATCACATGGAGTGGGTTGCTGTGCTCTATTTGACAAATGTCGCCAGCAGTGCCGTCCCTGAGTTCACAACATCCTCATGAGAGATTCCCAATTCGGGGAGTTTCATTATTTGCTGCAGGAGCTGCATCTGGATGACAGCCGCTTTCAGCGGTACTTCCGCCTCTCCAGGACCCAGTTTGAGGACCTCCTGTCCTGTTCACACGCGCACATGTGAACAATTAAAAAACAACAAAAAAAAAAAACTGGCTGCTGCTGTGGTGCTGCTGCTCACTCTCCCCTCAAACTCTGTCATAATTGTGTTATAAACCAGTCACCATTTGTTTTATTATACATCTGTGTAGTTAATAACTAAAATGATCTTCACTGACGACTTGTTCGTGCACACATGTGAAAAAAATGCCTGCTGCTGCTGTGCTGCTGCTCACTCTCCCCTCAAACTCTGTAATAATTGTGTTATAAACCAGTCACTATTTGTTTTATTATACATCTGTGTAGTTAATAAATAAAATAATCTTCACGGATGATTCGTTCACGCGAGCACATGAAAAAAAAAAAACGGCTGCTGCCGCTGCTGCTGTGCTGCTGCTCGCTCTCCCCTCAAACTCTGTCATAATTGTGTTATAAATCAGTCATCATTTGTTTTATTATACATCTCTGTAGTTAATAAATAAAATAATCTTCACGGACGATTCGTTCACACGTACGTGAAAAAAAAATGCTTCTGCTGCCGCTGCTGCTGCTCGCTCTACCCTCAAAGTCTGTCATAATTGTGTTAAATAAAGGACAAAAGGGACATAAGTCCTGCCCACAGGCTGGCTGCCAGAGACAGGACATGTCCACATCAAGTATAAACTCCAGACATATCCACGTCACTACATATCCAGTCCCTGATTGGTCATCGCAATGTGACAAGACAAAAAAGTTCAGATTTTTCAACTTGGGGAGGAGGGCAATGCAACGTGATATCATGCCACAAATGCGCCAGTCGCTCAAAATCACTTCAATCGTCACTTCATTCATGTCCATCACGTCGCATTGCATAGCTTGAACTTTTGTGGCACCACAACGCGTCCTTCCATAGGGATTACATGGCAACCTGTCACTGACGTCGCTCGTGTGGTGTCCTGCGTGAACGCGGCGTTACACTGGAGCTGATGCGACTTGCTCCTTCTCCAATGTCGGGACTCGCCAGGAAGGTCCTGGTTTTTAGTGGCGCGCAGTTCAAAATCAGAATATTTCTCTCTTCAGTAACTGCCCACCAGGAAAGAATAAATTTCAAACTGTTGTTTAATTTTAATCTTAAATATTCATGAAAACATTACATATCATGTCACCTACACTTTAATGAAAGCAGTCATAAATGTTTATGACATTGAGATAATGTTTATGACAGTTTCATGACTGTGTCATGTAACAGTTATGACAGTGTCATGTCACTAATACCTTCATGTATACTGTGACCCAACTTTTTTCTTGTGGAATTTCGCTGAATTAGTCCTCCCTACATGATCGCACATTGTGGCCGACTGTCACAATGCCATCAGGAGAGGACATACACAAAGGAAGGTAAAAGGAAAAATACAAAAATTAAACTTGACATGTTCAGATGGCTCATAAAACAGTAAGGAGCCCAAATCTCACATCAAGTAATTTGATTTGGCACATTCATACTGGGCTATAGTCACTCAGTCTAGTTCTATCAACCGGTCCCACATACCTCGTTTGTTTATATATTAAACAGAATACACTGTAAAATACATTACAATTAATTGTATATTTTGTTAAATTAATTATATATTTTGTTGAACAACTCCATTTGCAAATCTAGATTAAGTACATATATCTTGTAATTTGTTAAAGTGTACACTGCATCAAATGCAGGCACACAATGAAAAGGTCAGATTGAAGTCACTTCTAGTAATGTGAAAGCACCTCAACTTCTAAACACTCCATACAAATGGGCAGGCTGTCCTTTCTGCAAAATTTTTTTCACGAGTGGGCAGTTTGTCCTCTATGATGAGATTTAAACCTGTTCTTACACCCTGTCTGTCCATTTTAAATGCCTTTTATTTCATAAACTGGCTGGCTGCCTCATTTTTCCTATGGTTTTGGCGCAGGATGATCAACAGAGAAATGTGGCGCAGAGTTCTGGTTCTGTGCTGCCTCGAAAGTGGACTTTGCTCTGTGGAACTGGACAGCAACATCCCACTGAGCAGAGCAGCGAGGAAACAGGAGGAGGGTGCTCCGTCCAGATCCAAAGTGGAGCAGACCTCACGGGGAGAAGAGTGACTGTCCCCAGGGACAATGCAGGAGACAACCACTGAACCTCTCACACTGCTTCTGTTCTGTGCACCTCAGCAAGCATGGGTGCCTGCTGTAGCTGCAGGGAGCGCCAATTTGCTAATTCCTCAGACAGTGGCAGTTCGCCTGTGTCAAAAACCATGACGGGTGTGAGAAAACAAACAAAACAATAGACTCTTACTGAATTCCTCAAGGCAGAGTGTTGTGCACCCATGGACATTCATTGACAAATGAGTGTTGTTTATGTCGATGCCTCTCTGGATGTCAACACAGCCAGAAAGTGAGCAAGGAATTTGAAGGGAAAAAATTGAGCCATGATGAGTCTGCATCATGGCCCATTACTGGTGACCCATAACAGCCACATATGCAAGTTCAGGTGCAAGAGATGGGTACCAAAACCAAGTATTAAATGTTCCCTGGTTCAAAATTATTAAAGGCTGGAGTCTTGATAACCTTCACCTCTTAATGGTACTGCTTTCTGTACTGGAAAAATTAAGGAAATACATTTAGAGGATTCTCTTAAGTTTGTCTTAAGTCTTGAGTGCAGAGCTGAAAGCCGGTATGCTTGTCATACTTCACATCTTGTCTGTCTGTCTCCCTCTCAGTTTGGCTCACTTTTAGTGGGATCTTGTGTTTGCACAACTGCACAACGAGTGCCTCAGAACCAGCAGTCTCGGCCCTCTGTCTGTCTCTCTCACTAACAGTGTGTGTGTGTGTGTGTGTGTCCATGCAAAAGTGAATTAATTGAGTGTCTGAGAAAAAGACAGAGAGAGACAGATGGAGAGAGAGAGAAATGATACAGAAAACTCTCAAGTGATAATAGCAGAGAGAATAAAACACTCAAAAATGTGTTTGCACTTGGCTGCTGATTATATGGTATCAAACAGATAATGTATTGTTATTTTATTCTTAATTTGATTCTTTTTTGTCAATAACATAATTAGTAGAGGACCCACCCATTGAGTCTGTGACAAAAATTCCGGGAATAAAGTTTGAATGCATATTCTTCAAGACTGGCCCCAAAAAAGCCATTTTACATATTTAGAGATTTAACATATCTATCACCGACAGGGTACTGCAGGTTTTCTCTGGCAGTAGTGACACTTTTGACTTCTCATGGTCATACATGTGTTTAATATTTCACTGGTACTATTTCCAGTTCATGTAAATAACAAAAAAAGTCCATCCATCCATTTTCTTCCGCTTTATCCGGAGTCGGGTCGCGGGGATAGCAGTTGAAGCAAAGCCGCCCAGACCTCCCAATCCACAAACACCTCCCCCAGCTCCTCCGGGGGAACCTGTTCCCAAGCAAGCCGAGAGACGTAGTCCCTCGTGTGTCCTGGGTCTTCCCCGGAGCCTCCTCCCAATGGGACATGCCCGGAACACCACTCCAGCGAGGCTGACGAAGTCTCATTTCACAATTAAATTATTATATTGAAACTTCAATTTACCATTATGCAAGTATTGGACATACAAAATCAAGTTCTATAAGGTTAATAGTTTTGCATATCAAGTACATGCCCAGTATATCATATCTACATGAGCTCAAGTTATCAAATGCACTTTTCCTTACAACAGGAAACAAACAACAAACCAATGTTTTACATTTATATGCAACTACATATATATAGTTAGCATTTAGTCAATTAACCAATAATGAGAACATAATCAGAAGTCAGTCAATCATCTTCTGTATCACTTTCATCATCCCCATCACTTTCATCAGATATATCATCTTCACATACATTCTGTGTAGACTCAATCAGGTCTCTTGGTAGACATGGTTTGCTGTATCTCAGGGGGACACATCTACCATTTTCAAATGTCCAGCCATTGTTGAGTGGTGACGGAACCAGGTCTTTCTTGTTGAAGTTAAGAAAGAGATGAGCCTGATAGCTACCTATCTGCACTTTCTGGTTGTGGGAGTCTCTATCTGGAGGGATTCTTGATGTTGATTTCTTCTTTAGATTTCTCCATTGCAGACCTCTTGCTTGTGCCAGTGTCTTGCTGTCTTTGTCTTCGTAGATGAAGCGGATGGTGAATAGGGCCAAGTTGTCCTAAACTTCATTGGAAGTAGGAAGTACTTTTCCTACAGGCTTGAGCATTTGCCTGGCTTCTAGACATACTCCTTTGTCAAACACAGATCATTTACCATGTCCATAGAAGGCAGCAGTAGTGTCACAACCACTGTGGACATACAGTGGTATGATAACATCAGCAAAGAGCATTTACCATGTCCACAGAAAGCAGCAGTCGTGTCACAACCACTGTGGACATACAGTGGTATGATAACATCCGAAATGTCCTCTTCACAGAGCAAGTGGCAGTCAAGGACGGTGTCTTTACATTTCAGGCACAGAACACCATCACTCTTTTGAGCTGCATAAGCAGCCAGGACAACAACATCTGTCTTTGGAATCCAGAACAACTGGTGTGTGAGGGTCATCCTTTCGGATTTGGGAGTATATATAGAACATTGCAGTGTCTGCTTCAATGTGATTGCATGCATATTCTTTCACTTCAATCCCTGTCTTGAGATTTTCACATTCAAGACCAAGAGAGTATATCAATTCCTTGTTTGTTAGACCAACTGCCATACATCTGAACTGTTCCTTCAGAAATGCCTGCAAACATTGTTTATTTTTGGCACTTGCAAACAGATCCCTGAGAGATTTTGGTGATGGGAAACTTTCCTGTGGTCTTATGAATATGTTTTTATTCCTTCACTGCCTTGTTTGCTGGCTCATGCAATTCTCTCACTGTCCTTGATGCTGTAGGGCACGTCATGTGGGTCATTCACAAGCACAGGGGTCCTCGCAGACTTGTGACGTCTCCGTATCAGGGATAGCATGTCTGAAGCATATTCCACCCAGGTGTACACTGTTCCATCACATTTGTTGCGCTTCTCAGCTGATGGAAGAGACAACCACCATACAAAGCCCATGTTGATGATGGCAATGTATTCAGATGGAGCTGGCAGACTTTCAATCAATCAATCAACTTTTTTCTTGTATAGCGCCAAATCACAACAAACAGTTGCCCCAAGGCGCTCCACATTGCAAGGCAAGGCCATACAATAATTATGAAACACAGTCTACGTCTAAAGCAACATAACCAAGGGATGGTCCAGGGTCACCCGATCCAGCCCTAACTATAAGCCTTAGCGAAAAGGAAAGTTTTAAGCCTAATCTTAAAAGTAGAGAGGGTATCTGTCTCCCTGATCTGAATTGGGAGCTGGTTCCACAGGAGAGGAGCCTGAAAGCTGAAGGCTCTGCCTCCCATTCTACTCTTACAAACCCTAGGAACTACAAGTAAGCCCGCAGTCTGAGAGCGAAGCGCTCTAATGGGGTAATATGGTACTACGAGGTCCCTAAGATAAGATGGGACCTGATTATTCAAAACCTTATAAGTAAGAAGAAGAATTTTAAATTCTATTCTAGCATTAACAGGAAGCCAATGAAGGGAGGCCAACACGGGTGAGATATGCTCTCTCCTGCTAGTCCCCGTCAGTACTCTAGCTGCAGCATTCTGAACCAACTGAAGGCTTTTTAGGGAACTTTTAGGACAACCTGATAATAATGAATTACAATAGTCCAGCCTAGAGGAAACAAATGCATGAATTAGTTTTTCAGCATCACTCTGAGACAAGACCTTTCTGATTTTAGAGATATTGCGTAAATGCAAAAAGGCAGTCCTACATATTTGTTTAATATGCGCTTTGAATGACATATCCTGATCAAAAATAACTCCAAGATTTCTCACAGTATTACTAGAGATCAGGGAAATGCCATCCAGAGTAACGATCTGGTTAGACACCATGCTTCTAAGATTTGTGGGGCCAAGTACAATAACTTCAGTTTTATCTGAGTTTAAAAGCAGGAAATTAGAGGTCATCCATGTCTTTATGTCTGTAAGACAATCCTGCAGTTTAGCTAATTGGTGCGTATCCTCTGGCTTCATGGATAGATAAAGCTGGGTATCATCTGCGTAACAATGAAAATTTAAGCAATACCGTCTAATAATACTGCCCAAGGGAAGCATGTATAAAGTGAATAAAATTGGTCCTAGCACAGAACCTTGTGGAACTCCATAATTAACTTTAGTCTGTGAAGAAGATTCCCCATTTACATGAACAAACTGTAATCTATTAGACAAATATGATTCAAACCACCGCAGCGCAATGCCTTTAATACCTATGACATGCTCTAATCTCTGTAATAAAATTTTATGGTCAACAGTATCAAAAGCAGCACTGAGGTCCAACAGAACAAGCACAGAGATAAGTCCACTGTCCGAAGCCATAAGAAGATCATTTGTAACCTTCACTAATGCTGTTTCTGTACTATGATGAATTCTAAAACCTGACTGAAACTCTTCAAATAGACCATTCCTCTGCAGGTGATCAGTTAGCTGTTTTACAACTACCCTCTCAAGAATCTTTGAGAGAAAAGGAAGGTTGGAGATTGGCCTATAATTAGCTAAGATAGCTGGGTCAAGTGATGGCTTTTTAAGTAATGGTTTAATTACTGCCACCTTAAAGGCCTGTGGTACATAACCAACTAACAAAGATAGATTGATCACATTTAAGATTGAAGCATTAAATAATGGTAGGACTTCCTTGAGCAGCCTGGCAGGAATGGGGTCTAATAAGCATGTTGATGGTTTGGATGAAGTAACTAATGAAAATAACTCAGACAGAACAATCGGAGAGAAAGAGTCTAACCAAATACCGGCATCACTGAAAGCAGCCAAAGATAACGATACATCTTTGGGATGGTTATGAGTAATTTTTTCTCTAATAGTCAAAATTTTGTTAGCAAAGAAAGTCATGAAGTCATTACTAGTTAAAGTTAATGGAATACTCAGCTCAATAGAGCTCTGACTCTTTGTCAGCCTGGCTACAGTGCTGAAAAGAAACCTGGGGTTGTTCTTATTTTCTTCAATTAGTGATGAGTAGAAAGATGTCCTAGCTTCACGAAGGGCTTTCTTATAGAGCAACAAACTCTTTTTCCAGGCTAAGTGAAGATCTTCTAAATTAGTGAGACGCCATTTCCTCTCCAACTTACGGGTTATCTGCTTTAAGCTACGAGTTTGTGAGTTATACCACGGAGTCAGACACTTCTGATTTAAAGCTCTCTTTTTCAGAGGAGCTACAGCATCCAAAGTTGTCTTCAATGAGGATGTAAAACTATTGACAAGATACTCTAACTCCCTTACAGAGTTTAGGTAGCTACTCTGCTCTGTGTTGGTATATGACATTAGAGAACATAAAGAAGGAATCATATCCTTAAACCTAGTTACAGCGCTTTCTGAAAGACTTCTAGTGTAATGAAACTTATTCCCCACTGCAGGGTAGTCCATCAGGGTAAATGTAAATGTTATTAAAAAATGATCAGACAAAAGGGAGTTTTCAGGGAATACTGTTAAGTCTTCTATTTCCATACCATAAGTCAGAACAAGATCTAAAATATGATTAAAGTGGTGGGTGGACTCATTTACTTTTTGAGCAAAGCCGATAGAGTCTAATAATAGATTAAATGCAGTGTTGAGGCTGTCATTCTCAGCATCTGTGTGGATGTTAAAATCGCCCACTATTATTATCTTATCTGAGCTAAGCACTAAGTCAGACAAAAGGTCTGAAAATTCACAGAGAAACTCACAGTAACGACCAGGTGGACGATAGATAATAACAAATAAAACTGGTTTTTGGGACTTCCAATTTGGATGGACAAGACTAAGAGACAAGCTTTCAAATGAATTAAAGCTCTGTCTAGGTTTTTGATTAATTAATAAGCTGGAATGGAAGATTGCTGCTAATCCTCCGCCCCGGCCCGTGCTACGAGCATTCTGACAGTTAGTGTGACTCGGGGGTGTTGACTCATTTAAACTAACATATTCATCCTGCTGTAACCAAGTTTCTGTTAGGCAGAATAAATCAATACGTTGATCAATTATTATATCATTTACCAACAGGGACTTAGAAGAAAGAGACCTAATGTTTAATAGACCACATTTAACTGTTTTAGTCTGTGGCGCAATTGAAGGTGCTATATTATTTTTTCTTTTTGAATTTTTATGCTTAAATAGATTTTTGCTAGTTATTGGTGGTCTGGGAGCAGGCACCGTCTCTACGGGGATGGGGTAATAGGGGGATGGCAGGGGGAGAGAAGCTGCAGAGAGGTGTATAAGACCACAGCTCTGCCTCCTGGTCCCAACGCTAGACAGTCACAGTTTGGAGGATCCCAAAAAATTGGCCAGATTTCTAGAAATGAGCGCTGCTCCCTCTAAAGTGGGATGGATGCCGTCTCTCCTAACAAGACCAGGTTTTCCCCAGAAGCTTTGCCAATTATCAATGAAGCCCACCTCATTTTTTGGACACCACTCAGACAGCCAGCAATTCAAGGAGAACATGCGGCTAAACATGTCACTCCCGGTCTGATTGGGGAGGGGCCCAGAGAAAACAACAGAGTCCGACATTGTTTTTGCAAAGTTACACACCGATTCAATGTTAATTTTAGTGACCTCCGATTGGCGTAACCGAGTGTCATTACTGCCGACGTGAATTACAATCTTACCAAATTTACGCTTAGCCTTAGCCAGCAATTTCAAATGTCCTTCGATGTCGCCTGCTCTGGCCCCCGGAAGACAATTGACAATGGTTGCTGGTGTCGCTAACTTCACATTTCTCAAAACAGAGTCGCCAATAACCAGAGTTTGATCCTCGGCGAGTGTATCGTCGAGTGGGGAAAAACGGTTAGAGATGTGAACGGGTTGACGGTGTACACGGGGCTTCTGTTTAGGGCTACGCTTCCTCCTCACAGTCACCCAGTCAGCCTGCCTTCCCGACTGCACGGGGTCTGCCAGGGGGGAACTAACGGCGGCTAAGCTACCTTGGTCCGCACCGACTACAGGGGCCTGGCTAGCTGTAGAATTTTCCACGGTGCGGAGCCGAGCCTCCAATTCGCCCAGCCTGGCCTCCAAAGCTACGAATAAGCTGCACTTATTACATGTACCGTTACTGCTAAAAGAGGCCGAGGAATAACTAAACATTTCACACCCAGAGCAGAAAAGTACGGGAGAGACAGGAGAAGCCGCCATGCTAAAACGGCTAAGAGCTAGTAGCTACGCTAAGCTAGCGGATTCCCAAACAGGGAATCCGACACTAGACAGGCTGTGGAGCAGCACAGGTAACGCACGACAACAGTGCTAAAATAAAATAAAAATCCACTAGACAGGCTGTGGAGCAGCACAGGTAACGCACAACAACAGTGCTAAAAAATAAAATAAAATAAAATAAAAATCCACTGGACAGGCTGTGGAGCAGCACAGGCAACGCACGACAACAGTGCTAAAACAAAATAAAAATCCACTAGACAGGCTGTGGAGCAGCACAGGTAACGCACGACAACAGTGCTAAAATAAAATAAAAATCCACTAGACAGGCTGTGGAGCAGCACAGGTAACGCACAACAACAGTGCTAAAAAATAAAATAAAATAAAAATAAAATCCACTGGACAGGCTGTGGAGCAGCACAGGTAACGCACAACAACAGTGCTAAAAAATAAAATAAAAATAAAAATCCACTGGACAGGCTGTGGAGCAGCACAGGCAACGCACGACAACAGTGCTAAAACAAAATAAAAATCCACTAGACAGGCTGTGGAGCAGCACAGGTAACGCACGACAACAGTGCTAAAACAAAATAGAAATCCACTAGACAGGCTGTGGAGCAGCACAGGTAACGCACAACAACAGTGCTAAAACAAAATAAAAATCCACTACACAGGCTGTGGAGCAGCACAGGTAACGCACGACAACAGTGCTAAAACAAAATAAAAATCCACTAGACAGGCTGTGGAGCAGCACAGGTAACGCACGACAACAGTGCTAAAACAAAATAAAAATCCACTACACAGGCTGTGGAGCAGCACAGGTAACGCACGACAACAGTGCTAAAACAAAATAAAAATCCACTAGACAGGCTGTGGAGCAGCACAGGTAACGCACAACAACAGTGCTAAAACAAAATAAAAATCCACTGGACAGGCTGTGGAGCAGCACAGGTAACGCACAACAACAGTGCTAAAAAGTAAAATAAATAAAAATAAAAATCCACTGGACAGGCTGTGGAGCAGCACAGGCAACGCACGACAACAGTGCTAAAACAAAATAAAAATCCACTAGACAGGCTGTGGAGCAGCACAGGTAACGCACGACAACAGCGCTAAATAAAAATCCACTGGACAGGCTGTGGAGCAGCACAGGTAACGCACGACAACAGCGCCCAAAAAAATAAAATAAAAATCAAAATCCACTGGACAGGCTGTGGAGCAGCACAGGTAACACACGACAACAGTGGTAAAAAATAAAATAAAAATCCACTGGACAGGCTGTGGAGCAGCACAGGTAACGCACGACAACAGTGCTAAAAAAAAAAAAAATAAATAAATAAATAAAATAAAATAATAAAATAAAAATCCACTGGACAGGCTGCGGAGCAGCACAGGTAACACACGACAACAGTGGTAAAAAATAATAAAAATCCACTAGACAGGCTGTGGAGCAGCACAGGTAACACACGACAACAGTGCCAAAAAAATAAAATCAAAATCAAAATCCACTGGACAGGCTGTGGAGCAGCACAGGTAACGCACAACAACAGTGCTAAAACAAAATAAAAATCCACTAGACAGGCTGTGGAGCAGCACAGGTAACGCACAACAACAGTGCTAAAACAAAATAAAAATCCACTAGACAGGCTGTGGAGCAGCACAGGTAACGCACAACGACAGTGCTAAAACAAAATAAAAATCCACTGGACAGGCTGTGGAGCAGCACAGGTAACGCACAACAACAGTGCTAAAAAAATAAAATAAAATAAAAATAAAAATCCACTGGACAGGCTGTGGAGCAGCACAGGTAACGCACAACAACAGTGCTAAAAAATAAAATAAAATAAAAATAAAAATCCACTGGACAGGCTGTGGAGCAGCACAGGCAACGCACGACAACAGTGCTAAAACAAAATAAAAATCCACTAGACAGGCTGTGGAGCAGCACAGGTAACGCACGACAACAGCGCTAAATAAAAATCCACTGGACAGGCTGTGGAGCAGCACAGGTAACGCACGACAACAGCGCCCAAAAAAATAAAATCAAAATCAAAATCCACTGGACAGGCTGTGGAGCAGCACAGGTAACACACGACAACAGTGGTAAAAAATAAAATAAAAATCCACTGGACAGGCTGTGGAGCAGCACAGGTAACGCACGACAACAGTGCTAAAAAAAAAAAATAAAATAAAAAAAATAATAATAATAATAATAATAAAATAAAAATCCACTGGACAGGCTGCGGAGCAGCACAGGTAACACACGACAACAGTGGTAAAAAATAAAATAAAAATCCACTAGACAGGCTGTGGAGCAGCACAGGTAACACACAACAACAGTGCCAAAAAACAAAACAAAAATCCACTGAACAGGCTGTGGAGCAGCACAGGTAACACACGACAACAGTGGTAAAAAATAAAATAAAAATCCACTAGACAGGCTGTGGAACAGCACAGGTAACGCACGACAACAGTGCTAAAAAATAAAATAAAAATCCACTGAACAGGCTGTGGAGCAGCACAGGTAACGCACGACAACAGTGCTAAAAATAAAATAAAAATCCACTTTCCAGGTGAAAGGTTTCAATCTGCTTTGATTTCTGAGTTTTCCTCAATGTGCCATTGGTGTTAAAGATTGGGAGACATTCCTCTGTGACCCTGTATTCCATGATGTCAGCCAGCACAAATTTGCATTGTGTTTCTCAGCCATTTCAATGTCAGATGCTATTGCGCTGTTTTCCATGGCTTCAGACTTCGCTGGTTGTGTCAGTTTTGTTTCCTTGGATGTTGGTAGATGAGAGAAGTTGCTGGGTAGTAATGGCTTCATTAATACAAATATACTTAAATAAGTAAAAACAAACATACAGGTGCTTTTTTTTAAGTTAAGAAGACAGAAATGTCTGGCAATTGCTTTAAAACCCATTGAAGCATTGTATACAGTGGTCCCTCGCTATAACGCGGTTCACCCTTTGCGGCCTCGCAGTTTCGCAGATTTTTTTTTTTTGTGCAATTTTGCATACTTCGTCTTCTTTTTTTTTGTTTGTTTGTTTAACAGCGCATTGTGTTCTGTGTCCTTATCAGGCGGGCCAGTCGCGGCACTAGTCGGCATCACTGCGATTGCTCTCACTGCCTCCGATGCGCTTACTGAGTCTGCAGGCTCGGTAAGCGCCACAGCGGGCCACTCCGCCCCCTGTCTGCTGTGCAGAGCTGCGGACAAGTCTGGCAGCAGGTCCAGAGACTACGCTCGCTGTTTTGATGCACAGCAGTCGGGCCGCAAGAATACACTTCTTGCAGAAAAATCCGCAGCGCCTGCTGCAAGGTCTCGGTAACAGCAGCCGCAGAGCTCCGTGGCCATGACTTGAATTCTTTGCGGGTCCCACATCCATACCCCCGGAGGCAGTGAGCGCATTGTGTTCTGGGTGTGTCTGTTTATAATCTTCTCGCCCAGAAGAAAAAAGAGAGTGTTTACACAGGAGTAAAGTGAGAAAATGTTAATGCCTGTTTGAGAAAAGTGTATAAAATGTGTAGTGGGGGGTTTTACAGCCTTAAAACATCTATAATAATTGTAAAAAAGTAACGCTGACTACATCGCAGATTTCGCCTATTGCGGGTTATTGTTAGAACGTAAAATAGGGCAAAATATTGATTTTGGTGGCCATTTTGCTTATTGTCCCCTGGTGGAGTTAGCCCGCACTTAGAAAAAATTACCCCGGCTAAAATCTCCTTTTTTGGGGGCCAATCTTGAAGAATATGCATTCAAACCTTACTCCCGGAATTTTAGTCAAGGACTCAATAGGTGGGTCCTCTACTAAATGACAAGAACGCCATTAAAGTAGTGGACTGATAAGCAGCACTGCTAACAGTAGTGGTACCACCTTTAAAATCTTAGCGCCCCTTCACACATCAGGGCGACTCACGGCGGAACACCTCTTATGAGCAAACCACAAAAACATCGACCTGATGGGCAGGCGTGCATGATACCACTGCGACAGTTCGTGCACGCAGGAACACAGCGCAAGCAGCTGAGTGATGTGTAACCACAATGTGCAGCTGCTGTGAAAAAAAAAATAAAAATACATGCCACCCATGGGATTCGAACCTGCACTTGCCAGTCAGAAACTTTACCACTGAGCTACCATCGCTGTCCTGTGAAAGGTGCGGGAAAATGCTTAATATCAAGACGGACATGGATGTATTTACGAAAAGATAAAATCACACACCATATAAAAACACAGCATATTATTGAATCCCTCTTATCAAGCGGGCAATACAAGTATGATCCGTCTGTTCCTCTGTAGATGTCAATGTGCACGGCATGCGCATGCTGGTTGCAGCCCATTGTAACAGTGATATTTGTTTTTATGTATGTCCACATGATGACAGCAAGCACACACACGTGTGTCACAGTGGACAGTTGTTAGTTCATGTCTGTCCAAACACGGTTCATGTTCCCCAGCCATGACGTCCAGAACCACAGATCTCCACAGCCGCTCCTGTGGGCAGCCACACCCCCTGTCAGTTCAGCGCACACACCAATGTGTCACTGTCTGTTTGCAAAGCCACACTCATGGGGCACTTAAACAAATTTCACATCCAGCTTGAGACTGATCGTCTGTTGACTGTTGTTGTGTTAACAGTGCGAATGGTCACACATTTTCTCAGTGCCATGCAAGCGGTGTTAGATGTTCGTGTGTCAGCTGAAATTTGTCTGACACAAGAGGGTTCGATGGGCTCTCACAGTGCACACTCTGTCTTTCAGCCACTTGTGTGCGCAAATAGTTGTAGCAACAGGTGTACGAGGCATTAGAGGCAGCTAAGAATTTACACATATTGCATACAATTCCTGCTTCATGCGCACTTCATGTGCAATTCGTTTGCACATGAAGTGTTGCAAGTTTGCACTATGTGTGAAGCGGCCCTTAATGATACCTGTCCCTTGCGGATGCAATTGCATAAACCACATGAAATTGTTGAAACAGTGCAAGAGTGCCAACTCCAACAACTCTAAGGGATATAGCATGTGGAAATTTTTCAAAAAATGTGCGCACACTTGGAACAAGTTTTTTTTTTCCTGGAAAAGCCACAGTTCTTCAGCATGACAGTGCTCATCCACACACAAGATGTCAAATTAAGGTTACATTGAAATTGCTAAAATTTTACAATATCGTACCACACCCACGGTAGAATATGGATTTAGCACTCTGCCAAGTTGAAATATATATATATATATATATATATATATATATATATATATATATATATATATATATATATATATATATACAACCCCTGGCAAAAATTATGGAATCACCGGCCTCAGAGGATGTTCATTCAGTTGTTTAATTTTGTAGAAAAAAAGCAGATCACAGACATGACACAAAACTAAAGTCATTTCAAATGGCAACTTTCTGGCTTTAAGAAACACTATAAGAAATCAAGAAAAAAAGATTGTGGCAGTCAGTAACTGTTACTTTTTTAGACCAAGCAGAGGAAAAAAATATGGAATCACTCAATTCTGAGGAAAAAATTATGGAATCACCCTGTAAATTTTCATCCCCCAAATTAACACCTGCATCAAATCAGATCTGCTCATTGACATTGACCCTATGCCATGACATTGACCCTATGTGTCTTTTTGCAAGGAATGTTTTTGCAGTTTTTGCTCTATGGCAAGATGCATTATCATCTTGAAAAATGATTTCATCATCCCCAAACATCCTTTCAATTGTCCAAAATATCAACATAAAATTGTGCATTTATTGATGATGTAATGACAGCCATCTCCCCAGTGCCTTTACCTGACATGCAGCCCCATATCATCAATGACTGTGGAAATTTACATGTTCTCTTCAGGCAGTCATCTTCATAAATCTCATTGGAAAGGCACCAAACAAAAGTTCCAGCATCATCACCTTGCCCAATGCAGATTCGAGATTCATCACTGAATATGACTTTCATCCAGTCATCCACAGTCCACAATTGCTTTTCCTTAGCCCATTGTAACCTTGTTTTTTTCTGTTTAGGTGTTAATGATGCCTTTCGTTTAGCTTTTCTGTATGTAAATCCCATTTCCTTTAGGCGGTTTCTTACAGTTCGGTCACAGACGTTGACTCCAGTTTCCTCCCATTCGTTCCTCATTTGTTTTGTTGTACATTTTTCGATTTTTGAGACATATTGCTTTAAGTTTTCTGTCTTGACGCTTTGTCTTCCTTGGTCTACCAGTATGTTTGCCTTTAACAACCTTCCCATGTTGTTTGTATTTGGTCCAGAGTTTAGACACAGCTGACTGTGAACAACCAACATCTTTTGCAACATTGCGTGATGATTTACTCTCTTTTAAGAGTTTGATAATCCTCTCCTTTGTTTCAATTGACATCTCTCGTGTTGGAGCCATGATTCATGTCAGTCCACTTGGTGCAACAGCTCTCAAAGGTGTGTTCACTCCTTTTTAGATGCAGACTAACGAGCAGATCTGATATGATGCAGGTGTTAGTTTTGGGGATGAAAATTTACAGGGTGATTCCATAATTTTTTCCTCTGCTTGGTCTAAAAAAGTAACCGTTACTGACTGCCACAATCTTTTTTCTTGATTTCTTATAGTGTTTCTTAAAGCCAGAAAGTTGCCATTTGAAATGACTTTAGTTTTGTGTCATGTCTGTGATCTGCTTTTTTCTACAAAATTAAACAACTGAATGAACATCCTCCGAGGCCGGTGATTCCATAATTTTTTGCCAGGGGTTGTATATATATATATATATATATATATATATATATATATATATATATATATATATATATATATATATATATAGATAGATAGATAGATAGATAGATAGATAGATAGATAGATAGATAGATAGATAGAGACATCGCCAAATAATCTGTGGTCAATGTTTTCCTGTACAGTGACAAAATATTAACTTTACTGAGCTAATATGGTGGAAGGTGTTCTGGGAATGTGCCCAGACAAAAACACAATATAAGAAGGCAGATGGAGAAAATAATGAAAAACGAAGCCCATATTCACCTCCAGATATTTTGGAACAATGCTGACAAATGGGAGCAGGAGCCTGGTTGTTCTGATTTCATCACATCACATCGTCTATCTCACAGTGGCACCTGCCTCACCTGCAACATCAAATTTCAGCAGCCTGCTGTCCTTGAGGTAAGCAGACAGAAGCCAAATTATTTGGAAACTGGTTAGCCACTTCAAGGTGAAACAAGAACCAAATGCTCAATTATTTCACGGTGGCATATTCAGGCCTCACACAAGAGGATTGGAAGTAGAACAGAATTATCGGATGGCCTCTTCCATCCTCACCTAGTTATGTTGAGAATAATTAAACAGATCACCTTGGTGTACCGTCAGCAAACTCTGCTGTTCCCCAAATTAAGCGCAAATGATGCCTTTTTGAAATCCATTTGCCAGCAGCAAGCCAGTTTTAGCAAGCAGCTAAAGAGATGACTTTAACGGCAGACAGATGCGACCATTGGCTGTTGCATTTGTCGAATTTGGAACTCATGACTCTTTCATGGGGTTGTTAAATAAATAAGGATGGTAGATTGAGTTGCCTAAAGAGACACGGGCTGGGGCATATGGTCCAGGCAGAAAGGGGCCTCAGCTGATCACCTTTTTGAACTGCAGGCTCGATGGCCATGCACCAGCCAAGACAGTAACAGAGTGGTAACAACAGTAAAAGGCTCAGTTGGGTAACTCATACGTGTCACTTGATTATTGTTTCTTTTCTGCAACACTGGGGCAGGGAGGGGTGGTTTATTGATGATGCACAACATCAAAGCAACAGCTAAGTCCCCTCGTGGAAGCTGCAGAGACGTAAAGTCCTGAACCCAAAAGGATCAAAGACACACCAGATATGCAATTTTAAATAACATATTAAATTAATATCAATATTCATGACATTATGTCACAAGCATACACATACACACACCCACACAGCACAACATTAGGAAGTCATCCTCCAGCCCATAATGTCCTGTTTATCGGTGCATATATCCTGTCCTGACACGTGTGTAATGTAACATTGTAAAATATGTATGTACTTTACCTGACTTCTATTAAAAAAGTCCCTTCGGCTGCTCCCTTGGTTTCACACAGCAGATCCAAGGTGGATCTGCATGTTGATTTGTCACAAATTTTATGATGGATGGCCTTCCTGATACAGCATTTTACTCCGACACATTTCCCCTGATCATTTTTGATAACTGGTATGAAATAAAAAGGGATCATTTGATTTCAATACTCTGTGGTGAAAATCTGCTGTGGAGCGATGACACCGTACAAAAGGCCCTATCTTGGTGTCTGAAGTGCATAGCACGTTATTATTGGTCGTGTCCAATATCCAATTGCAGCGAAGCAGTGCAGCAGCAACGTGAGGGTTTCTTATGTGTGCCACGATTGTTTGCTCATGTCATACAATGGTTGTTTTCAACTTGGGAAGGTGATGGTCTAGTGGTTAAGGCAATGGGCTTGAGACCAGAAGATCCTCGGTTCAAATCCCAGCCTGACCGGAAGATTACTAAGGGCCTTTGGGTAAGGTCCTTAATCCCCTAGTTGCTCCAGGTGTGTAGTGAGTACTTTGTGTGGCAGCACAATCACATCGGGGTGAATGTGAGGCAATACTTGTAAAGCTGTCTGAGCATCTGATGCAGATGGAAAAGCACTATATAAAATGCAATCCATTTCATTTGCCATTTTACTTTATATAATGCAGCCTTCTCCCCTTGTGGATCTGGACTTGTACTCGGGGGCAGGGTGAGATGCTCGAATGTCAGAGAGGGACTCGGAGTAGAACCACTGCTTCTTTTCATCGAAAGAGGCCAGCTGAGATTGCTTAGGTTTCTCGGCATGTCTAACTGGGAGTCAGCCCCTTCGAAGACCCAGGACATGCTGAAGAGATTATATTTCCCAGCTGGCTTGGGAATGCCTGGGGATTCCCTCAGGAAAAGTTAGAGGACATGGTCAAAGAGAGAGAAGTGCGGAATGAACTGCTTGGACTGCTGCCACAATTATCCTGGGTTCAGTTAAGCGACAGAAAACAAATAATGTTGCCGGTCTCTGTAAGAGAGAGGAAGAATATAACATATATTCCAGTGCCTATACAATCCCCCCCTTGACCCTGAACTGAAAGAAACGGGTTCAGAAAATGGATAGATGGATCTCTGTGTTAAATCTGTTGAAAATTCTACCTAATGTGTTTTATCGTATGTGCCACTCTGGAGCATGCTCTAAATTCTATGGTCTAACTGTGTAGTCCAGTTAAAATACAAATATACCCATCACCAATTGCAATAGTTTTAATGTATGCATTATTTTATTTCATGGCCCGGTCACACAGCATACGACGATTCCTGTGAATCAAGAGCGCAAAAGGTACGAAAGAGGAACAAAATGAAACCGAAGCTGTCGTTGATATCCACACTTTAAACAAAATGCGCCTGAGCCACAGCTGGAGCAGTGTGTGTGCAGACACACTGATCTGACCCACTGTGGGGATCTGTGCCCATGTCAGTGGATACACCTCCTCTGGATCCTCATCCAGAACAAAAGAGGGATCATTTCCTCATCAGAATCCTCACTATCTGGTTCAGACTGACAGCATGCTGTCTTGCTCCAATAAAAAAAAACAAAACAAAAAATGCTGGTTTGCCGTGGTGGCTGCTATTTTACTGTATTACGTTACTAAGCCATAGATATATTGATTTATAACAGAAAACTGTCAAAAGGGGTAATAAATATAAGTGTAATCATGACTGAATATATCAGAGCAGTACAATGATCAGTCTGTGTGAACGCCGTGCATTGACTCCCCATTTACGGTTATTTCATCCAGCTGCAACTGATCCACAACATGAATTCTGCCTTCCAGAACAGCTGTTATATAATCATCTGATTCATCTACGTGTTGCCACATGTACAAAAGGGTTGGATTGTCATTCCTACACTCATATTGTTGTATTTAATAAAAAAAAAATAATAAGCACACACAGGAGGCAATGGCTGCTGCTGACACGCCATTCAAGTACCGTCAGAAATTAAGCAACTTTTTTGTTGTTTCAAATTCAGCAGTTGCTTGTGGCAAGATTGTGATTTTCATTTTATTTTTGGTAAAATAATTCATTGTATCCACACCAAATATTAATTTTGGCCTATATAAGGTTTCTGAGCCCAGTGAAGCTGACCCCCCACCCAGATAAAAAAAAAAACCCTGTAGTTTCCGATAATACATGAACGCAGCGGCAGCGGCGCTCATAAACCAGCTTCTGCACTGTATGAAAACATTCAGCTGGTCGAACAAAGTCGAATTAAAAGGTAACGTTACACTACGCAAAACTAAGCAAATTATATATATATATATATATAGTTATGCACAAACGTTTACATACCTTGGCTGATTTTCTTTTTTTTTTTACCCATTTTTCAGAGAATATGAATGACAACACATATTCTATTCATGAGTGAAAGCTTTTTCACACATGGTTAATCATTAGGTGAAGTCATTTATTGTCAAACAACTATGCTTACACTTTTAAAATCATAATGACTACACAAACTACCCATGTCCTCAAAACTGTGTATTACCCCCTTTAACATCAGTGACAGTTTGGAGTCTTTTATGGTAGTTGTGGATGAGGCTCTCTGATGGTAAAGCTGCCACTGAATATGTCTTGGACTTTATTTACATCAGTTATGAAGAAATACAAACATTATGGTATTTGATGATAAATCTGCATGGAGTAGACACTTCTCAAATGTTCTGAGTGATTATTCAAGAAAGAAAAAAGTGAGGAAACTCACCAAGACACCCAGACAACCCATAAGAACTTTCAGGTATTCTTTTTTAAGAAAATCCTCCTCCATACCACTTCATCATGAAGCTGGATAACTGGTAACACAAAATGCAAAGCTTGCACTCTGCACAATTTCTCCAGTCACAGCCACATAATCCTAAAACAGCCACATAAGCATATCAAATGGGAAATGGCAGCTGTCCAGTTTCTCTGTGTTCAAAACTGCACACGCACACACAGCTGCTATAAGCAGGTGCTTTTCATTTGACAAACAAAGACAGTGGCTGAAGACATTAAAACCACTACACAATTTACTCATAGTAACAACATGAAATTTAAATCCCTCATAATAAGAGCAACACGAAACTTATCCCAACTGACTGAACCAATTGAGCTACAAAAACACAATGAATCAATGACACTAACAACACTGTTAAACTAACATAAACCACAGTAACATTTAAAAACCTCAAAACCCCCACACTCCTGTGATGCATTGCAGCACAGCACTAATTGCACAGCACTAATTTTGAAGGTTTTAGCATTTTACAGACACACATGCCAAAAATCATTATGGGAAAATTAGTTTCCTGTCATTAGTGGTTGGTCGGTATATGTAAATAAAACAACAAACAAGTTACTGTAATGTGTGTTGGCTTTTACAAGTGAATCTATATTTCTAAATATGTTTTTTTTTTTTTCATTTGAAAAAAGGCAGTTTGAAAACTGAAATGGCTTGTGATGTCATGGCAGTGTGACATTCACTAAAAGTGCTGAATCACTTAACAAACAGAACACCAGTGGCATTGTGAATTTTCCCATAATGCTTTTTGGCATGTGTGTCTGCAAAATGCTAAAACCTTCAAAATTAGTGCATTACTTTAAAACTAAAATATATAGATGATATTTTCACTTTGTAAAACAACAGAGGTGATGTTAATTTCAGTAAGTTGTCCAAATTAGTTTGTTTAAAATTTTAACCACAAGTCAAAACTGTCTTTCTGTGCATGACTCCTGTGATACATCTGCAAGTCTGTATGGCTGTCGAAATAAATGCTTTTTTTTTAATGCTGCCCTTCCTTTCTGTGGTCACCATGGCCCGTATGCTCGGTGCATCTCAAAGAGCTTCTAACTTATTCCTAAATATTCTAGCAAGAACTCCCAGCCTAAAAGAGACCAAAGAGGTGTCTGACATGAACTCTGGTGAAGGAGTTGACAGAAACTCCTATCTTAGTGAGGAGGCAGGGTTGAGATCATTGCTATGTTGACGTGGTTGTCATGGAAAGGGAAGGGGAAATAAAAAATGAATGCACTCTGCCCTCCTACATATGAATGAACAGTAAAATAAATTGATCATATAACTGCATTAAGAAATGCGTAATTGTGAAAATAATTTAATGTCATGATGATGATACTCAGCAAAATTAAATTGGAGCGATCGCCGGGCTGGTCGCTAAAACCTGTAAATTCTTGTTCTGCAATGCATTATGGGAGTTCTGGGTTTTGGGGTTTTAAATCTTGCAATTGTGGTTCATGTTAGTTTAAAAATGTTATTAGTGTTGTTGATTTATTGTGTTTTTGTAGTTCAATTGGTTTAGTGAGTTATGTGTCACCATGTCGTCACCATAAGTGAAAAGTGTATCGTGTTTAATATCATGTTTAGTGGCAGAGTGCCAAAAAGACAAAAGCTCTTGCTTGTCTTTCATGATTTCATGCAGCTCACCACAGAATGAATTGTTACACAGCTTGAAGATGTTTGAACATATCTCATTCACATGCGATTATCTTCATATTAAGTGGGCATGGGTGTGCGAGTTTATTAATAGATTCAATGTAAGTACATAATATGATTGTAAATATGTTAAAATTACATGCATGACACAAGAGATGGCACACTACGTGGCGCGATCTGCTCACCAATACGACGTGCAGCTCATCTAGTGAAGTAAAGAAGAAGTGAACACAGTGAGTGGTTGCATCAGCAGATCGCATCAGAGCACAGCTCATCTGAAGGATTATAACGAGATGTTAAAACTATCAAAAACATACTTTAACAGCTGTAGACAAGAAGAAAAGAAAATGCAACTGTTTACCAAGCAATGACAATGTAAACATGACAAATAATTACCTTTTTAGACGGCTCCAAATGCTTTCTCCAGCTCATGCAGCACGTGCATGAACAGCACTGCTGGAGTGGTCCTCTGTGATTCAAGAAGCGATTACTGCTGTTTTCAACAGACAACTTGCAGAGAAAATGATTAATCCATTACGAAATAATTATTTTATATAGTCATTGTCCAGCATAGCGTGTGTGGCCACCGGTGGAACAAAGCATGGTGTTCAGCTGAGAACACAGTGGGTGGGATCGTCACAACGATGTGCGTGCAAGTACATGTACATGAATCAAATTCATGCATGTGTCAGTGCACCTTGAGTCGGTGGCGCTGAGCATTGCATGGTAGAAATAGAAGCCGGTTTGTGAGCACTCCCTTGGAGGAGAGGCTTTGCAGGAGCGTGATCAGCCTCTTGCCGTGGCAATGATGAGTGCTGACATGATCGTTGATGGCTGTCTATTTGTTCCCAGCAGGGAGGCTTTGCGGGAGCATGATCACCCTTGTTGTAGCTGCTGAGTGCTGACACGATCCTTAATGGATGTGTATTTAAGTTCAAAGCAGGGAGGCTTTGCAGGACCGCAATTGTTGTTTTGGTGCTGCTGACTCGGGCCGACACGGTGATTAGAGTGAACTGCGCCTTGGTTTGTGCAAACCAGGCAGTAGTTTACAGAAGCGTGACTTCAAGTGTAAAAAGGTTTCAGATTCGCATGTGAACAGGTTTAATACACGCAGCACATCTCTCCCTCTCTCTCTCTCTCTCTCTCTCTCTCTCCATACGCAGGAATAACACTGACTACGCACGCATTTCAGGCAACAAAGGCAACAAAACACTACGTATGCACCAGTGTGAAAGTGGCTTAAGATACTTTGCGGACAATTTTCATCTTACCATTGTAAAATTCTAAGAAATGTCTCAGAATTTGAGAAAGATTTTTCTTAGAATAACATCACTAGGAACATTTTTTTCTAAGAGTACCAGCCAATAGACTACTACACGAACAGTTGCAAATGACCATGCAGTATTAAAATGATTGTAACACAATTTGTCATACTTTAATTCATGTTTTTTTTCTGAAAATAATTTTTGAGGTCCTGCATCTTATACTCTGGTGTGATTTATTAAAAAAAAAAATCAACTGAAAATAGAATCCAATTTTCATGTCAATTATCATTAAAGTTTAAATTCATCACACATTCCATCTTTTGTGAATACTTTGCGATACACTCCTCACAAATATCAAGTCCACACAAACATGGGGGAAAATGTAGAGAAGTGCAAAGATGTTTTAATAGTTCTTGACAAATGTTTTAATGGCCAAAGCACAGCAAGACAAAAAAAAAGCAATGTAAAATGAGGCATAATGTTTGACTCACTTATGTCATTTTTTGATTTTATTCAATATTTGAACAGACATATTTGAGGGTACATATTATAGGTAAAGCAATATAAATTTGTGCATTTTCTGACAAACCAATAACCAAGTCCAAAACATTGTTAGGACATTCCACATTTTAAAGTCTGTTTTGTTAATTCTCCACTGCTTCGACAGCACTTAGGCCTTAAGTTGGCTGAACAAGCTAAAAAGTAAATGATGTAAATCAATAAGGACAGAAGTAAACAGAATGTGATGTGCTTAAGTGTTCAGATAGATGTGCACCTTGTAAAATAAGATAAGAGTGAGCTTCTGTGCTTCTGTCACAAATGCATCTAAATTTAAAACTTTATTTGAATTTTCATTTTGAGTATGTCTCAATACTGTTATATGCACACACTGGAAATGTGAAAATCATAATATAGGATGTCCTTAAAAACGTCAAGATAACATTAGGCAAGGAAAAACCACAAGCAGACATCACATATAACTTAACAGGAGATCATTACATTCAGAAGATGTCAGATTTAACATCATGCATTTCCCAAAATTGTTGTTTGCTGCTGAATCCCATTTTGCCCTAATGATGCGTGAAAATGACTATTTGTAGCAGATGAAGTTTTGCAATAGTAAAGCAATAAAGAAATCACACTGCTCCATGTTCAGCACAATAACATGTAATCCTCTAAGCTGAGTGGATCCATAAATAACTGAAAATATGCTTTGTATTTCCGTATTTCTGTTACTGAAATGTGCCTATTTTATTTGTTAATTAATCGACTGAGGATATGAATACTAGGAACTGGGGTCCCTTTCCAATCTTTTTGCTTTCTCCAGGTGACAGAAAAAGGCTTACAAACCTTAAACTAAAGCAATATTTCAGAAGATACCATAACTGCAGATGCTTGCTAAAGCGTATTGTTAATAAAAGACGAAAAACTGATATGAGCTTGCAACTTCAACTTATTTTTTTTTTATACAAAATATGAGGCCATCTACGCTTTCTGGTGAGGAAATAACAGAAATAATTTCCTTTCTGGATAAATAATATAATAACCTTTATTTATCCAGGTCAATTCCACTGAGACTGAAACCTGCTTTTATATATATATATATATATATATATATATATATATATGTATATATATATATATATATATATATATATATATATATATATATATATGGACGCACACCCATGACCATTTGGACATATGCACCAATGTCATGGTGCACAGGGTGGGGTGGCATGTGGGGCCTGATGTGATGTAAGAGGCACAGCTCACACTCATCACTGGACCTGCACATACATCACCATGGTGACCGGGCCCTGTCAGACGACAGTGCTGTGTTGCATGGAATAAAATAACTGCTGCTGCTGTGTGTACTGTCACAGTCACATGGCAGTGAATGACAACCCATATAACAGGTGCATTCTGATGTCAGCCTATGTATTGTTCACACTGAGGGTGTGTGTGCTCCCGTCCTGTGAGCTGATGTCAGGTGACTGTCTGCCACATGACATCAGACACACCACTAAGACACCCAAACAACCCAGGAGATGTTATAGGCATATGTGCCTGTGATTGGAGACAGTGTATACGGTGTAGGTCCTGCATTTTGCATCACTACACCCAGCTTCATAGTGGAGTAAAGTGGAGAAGGATATTGTCTCACCAAAACAGATCACATCCAGGCTTGCATCTCAGATGTACCCTCTCGTAATTTGTAGCTAAACCTTCATTTCTTATTTTTAAGAAAATCCTCCTCTGTACCACATCATCATCATGAAGCTGTGATACAAAATGTCCCAGTCACACGGCACTTAACAAAGGGCAGCAAAGCCCTAACAAAACAAGAAATCTGGACTTTCGTTGACTTTCGTTGGCATCGTTTAACCTTCACTCAGCTTTGTTCCTGCAGCAGTCGCTTCATCAGGATTTTTAAACTGTCCAAAAATTTGAACGAAGAGCAACGAAAACCTCAATTCGCTCTAGGCGCATTTCGTTTAAAGCGTCAAGATCAACGTTAGCTTCGGTTTCATTTAATTTCTCTTTCATCCCTTTTGCGCTCTTGATATGGAGGCTATTTGGTGATAAAAGTTGTTCTTCCACCTTTTCTCAATGCATTGTGATTTTTCTTTTTTTTACTTTTTCCCTTTGTTCAGGAATCGTCATATGCAATGTGACTGGACCATAAAGCTTGGACTGTGCACAGTGTCTCCAATCACAGCCACATAAGCATATAACTTCCTCTGGGTTGTCTGGGTATCTTGGTGGCGTACCTCACTCTTCTCCTACTTGCACAGTCAATCAGGTTCTGAGAACTGTCCACTCCACACAGAATCACCATAGAGTGCCATACATATTGTTTGTCTTTCTTCTAAAAGGAGGTGATGGTCTTGTGGTTAAGCGTTGGGCTTGAGACCAGAGGATCCTCGGTTCAAGTCCCAGCCTGACCGAAAATTTCACTAAAGGACCTTGGGCAAGGTCCTTAATCTCCTAGTTGTTCCCGGTGTGTAGTGAGTACCTTGTATGGCACCACCCTCACATCGGGGTGAATGTTAGGCATTAGTCGTAAAGCGCTTTTAGCATCTGATGCAGATGGAAAAGTGTAATATAAATGCAGTCCATTTATATGTGGATGACCATTGCTAAATCAGCATCATATATACATGGGTGAAATTACTGGTCTATCGTGGCCATTCCAGATGTCCGTGTGTGTACCACATACAACAATGATGTCACCTGTTATGCACATGTAATATGGTATGTTGACAGCTGCATGGATGGCTGCGTGTATTACCAGCCAAGAGACCTGGCACGGCATATTACCTACGCCATAGTCATAGCGTACGTAGTGCAGGTGCTTCTTGTTGAGCAGGCTTTCCTGCTTAGGGGTCTGGAACCACTCCACCATCCCCTGCTCGTGGGCCTCTGTGAAGTTGGCTGTGACCATGTCCTAGCAGTGCTTGCCAGGTCCTGGGATGTCGTGGGAATGCTGGCTGTCTGAGTCGCTGGGGTCCAGCTGTGGATCCAGGCCCTGGCCAGCTGAGGAAGGTGCCAACCCAGGTGGTGTGTATGAGCGGCATGGCTCTGATAGCAGCTCTGGTAGCGGTGGTGTGGGTGCAGTGTGGTGCAGCTCAGGTGCAGGATTGGTGGGGCCTGACATGCACTGGAGGTGGCATCCACATCCCTGGCTGCAGTCAGTAGCTGACTGTGGCGGCCTGGGGTGGCGTTTTGGTACCATGTTAGTGTAGTTCATGTGTGTGTGTCTGTCCGTCCATGTGTGTGTATGTATGTGTCTGCCTGCCTGATTGTCTGTGTCAATCTCCCACACTCTCTCTCTCTCTGTCTCTCTCTCAATCACTCTGTCCATCGCAGTCTCTCCGTCAGTGGCTGTGTTTCTATCAGGTTCTCCTGGCAGAGCAGGCTGGACACAATTGCACGACGCAGGAAAACAGCTCTGTAGAATTAAGGCATTTACTAGATAAGAATGCAAGGGTCGGTACACAGAAAGGCAGTCCAATAAGAGCAACAGTAACACAATCATCAGGCAAAGGCATGGTCCAGGTACACAGGCAGGTTGTCAAAAAACACGATGAGGCAGTCAAGGCAACGCAAAAACACATGGGACAGAGCTAGAAAGAGGCACAAGGGAGACTTCAGGTTATGGCGACCGTGTGAAAAGCTGTGTTCTTCACTGCTCCGCTATTGTGCTACTTTTTGCCGTTAAAATCTTCCTTAGCTGTAAAGAACGCTCTTCAACACTCCTAACTCAACACAATGCCTCCAAAAACATCAAAAACTCCACAAGAAGTCAACGAAAAGGCAAAACAACCGAAGCTAACAGACTACACTCTCCGTGATCTGCAGAAAGCTAATGCTAACGAGAGCGTCCTTGCTCCACAGCTAATTGGGGCTACAAATGCTGAGGAGAAATCCCAGAACAGTAAGGTGGATGAAATATTAACTATCGTCACCACTATAAAATCAGATTTGGACAACATTCGTGGAGAAATAAAGGACTGTGCTAAAAGGGTCAATGAAGTGGAAACTCGCATTTCTAACGCGGAAGATGAAGTAGAGATCCTGTGGGCTAAAACTAGCGCTCTGGAAACGAAACAGAAAGCGCAGCAAGAAAAAATACTGGAGTTGGAGTCGAGGTCCAGGTGCAATAACTTGAGACTCGCGTTTCTCCCAGAGGGATCTGAAGGACGAGACCCTTGTAAGTTTTTGGAAAAGTGGCTACCGGAGGTATTTGGCCTCGAAATCTACGCTACTCCCACGATCATCGAGAGAGCCCACAGGATTGGCCCGAAGCGAGACAACAACGAGGCGCCCCGTGTTTTGATCATGAAATTCCTCAACTACAGGGATAAGATGGCTACTGTTACCGCGGCAAGAGCAAAAGGGAACATTTATTATGAGGAGCGTCTGGTACGGTTCTATCCTGATTTTGCCGCAGGTGTGCACCAGCAACGCAAACAATTTGATCCTGTCCGAGAAGAGCTTCGCAAACTGGGACTGAGACACGGACTTGTCCACCCGGCGAAACTACTGGTGACTCAAGACGGAAAAACATATGCTTTCAAGACACCAGCGGAGGCTCGGGAATTTTTACGCAAGATCCAGAAGAATGGAGAAGACATGTAACGTTGTAATTTGTAACATTCATTATGTTTAAGAGTAGTGTCACACTGTTCATGATCTATCTTATGCTGAATGACTGCTCATTCACTACTCTACATATAATACAACTAAAGGACAGCAGCTAAGATATACTAATGTGAACAATAGCACATATAGCAGCAGTTTATATTTGTTTTGAATACAAGAGAAAGGTTCGACTGCTCCTCACGCTGTGTGGATCGGTCACATGCGATAACGGAAGATGAATCAAGGAGGGAGGGGGGCCCACAGAGGGGATGGTTGGGGTACTGTTTTGAGTTAAGGTGTTACATGCAGGTTCGGTATGTTAAGTGTTATGCTTCTCTCAAATTATTATTTATGTCTACTGGTAATCCTGAAACAACTGAATATAGGATAATGTTACTTCTATGTTTCTGCTTTATGATTATCTTTAAAGGGTTAAAATGGCACAGGGTGTAAATCTAAATTTTGTAACTTGGAACTGCAGGGGACTACAGCGCTATAAAAAGGTTAAACAGGTCATGAACAAACTAAAAAGTATGGACTCCAAAATCATATTTTTGCAAGAGACTCACCTGATGGAGGAAGACGAAAAAAGGGTTAGGAGAAGGTAGCAGGGTAGTGTATACACATCTGCATTTTCCTCCCGTGCAAGGGGAGTAATGATACTTATTCATGAAACTGTTCCATTCCAAATAAATAATGTTATTAAAGATAAGAGGGGTAGATATCTAATTATTCAAGGATCATTACTATTAGAAAACATAAATTTAGTCAATGTGTATGGTCCTAATATTGATGACTCTTCTTTTTATGATGATTTGTTTTTGTTTGTTTTTTTTGCTTTCAACTCTGTCGGGACATCATATAATAGCAGGGGA
Organism: Thalassophryne amazonica; assembly: GCF_902500255.1. NCBI lineage: Eukaryota > Metazoa > Chordata > Actinopteri > Batrachoidiformes > Batrachoididae > Thalassophryne > Thalassophryne amazonica. The sequence goes on along the minus strand of NC_047110.1, from coordinate 35,425,777 downwards.
CTTCAACTGTACCCTGGAACCAAGTCAAGACCGATCAACGGGAGTAGATCAGTCTCATAATAACTGCAGATCAACTATAAAACAATTTATAAGCGATCTGAAACTAACAGATATTTGGAGAACACTAAATCAACAAAATAAATCATATTCATGTTATTCTGCAACATTTCAAACATATTCACGTATAGATTTTTTTTTTATTTCAACCGATTTGATATCAAAAATTCAAAATTGTTCATATGATAATATTGCTAGCTCAGATCATGCAAATTAATTTATCGAGATGAAGATATCACCTGTGAACCACCCAGATAGAGGTTTCAACACAAATGGTTACAAGATGAGGAATTCATCAAATTTATTGGAAGTCAAATAGATGAATATTTTTCTTTTAATAAAAATAAAACGTCAGCAGGAATTAGATGGGATGCTTTTAAAGCATTCCTCAGAGGACACATTATTAGTTACACTGGCCATAAATCTAAAAAAGCAAAACAAGAACTAAAACAACTGGAAAATAATATCAACAAAACCCAAGAGAAAGAATTTGAGAAAAATGATCCTGTGGCGGCAAAAGAACTTCGACTTTTGAGAGCAGATTATGAAAAACAAACAAGCTTTAAAGCTGCATCTGGTCTTTTACGGTTAAAGCAAACATTTTACGAGCAAGGGGACAGAGCTGGAAAGCTACTAGCATGGCAAATTAAGCAGCTTGAAACAAAAACGACAATTACTACTTTAGAAAATAAAGGTCGAACAATAGTAAACCCAAAATAAATTAATGATGCATTTAAGGATTATTATAAAAAACTGTATAATACAGAAACAAATTGTAGTATTCAGACCATGAATGCAGTCTTGGATAGGATAAAGATTCCAACTATTTCAGACGGACACAGAAGAGAATTAGATCTAGAAATAACAAAAGAAGAAATCTCAAATGCCATCGATGCAATGAAATTAGGTAAGCGGGGTAGCCCAGATGGTATTCCTATTGATATATACAGAAAATTTAAAGATAAACTGCTAAAGCCACTGCTAGATATGATAGAAGAAACTTTTGAAAAAGATTGCCTATCATTGTCCCTAAATGAAGCATTAATAGTTCTACTGCCAAAACCCGGGAAACCTCCAACTAAATGTGAAAATTTGAGACCAATTAGTCTCCTCAATTCTGACCTCAAAATAATTTGTAAAATATTGGCAAGGCGACTTCAGAAAGCCCTTCCTAGTGTAATAAATATCGATCAGAATGGATTCATAAGTGGAAGACAAGGCTTTCACAATGTGAGAAGAGATCTGAATATTCTTCACTACAAAAAAGACGAAAAAGACTGTGCACTCCTTTCAATCGATGCAGAAAAGGCCTTCGATAGGCTCGAATGGCCCTATCTCTTTAATATTTTGGATAGATTTGGCCTTGGAAGCAATTTTACAAAATGGATAAAATACTTTACAAAAATCCAACAGCAATAATTTTAACAAATAGACATCTTTCAAAATCATTTAAAATCAAAAGAGGTTGCCGTCAAGGCTGCCCCCTCTCTCCCTTCCTATTCTCCTTAGCGATAGAACCTTTCGCAACAGCTATACGCTCGCACTCACAAATATCTGGAATAAGTATAGGTCAGAATGAACATAAGATCACTGACGACGTCATTTTATTTCTATCAAAACTTGCGTCCTCAATCCTGGCAGTTTTGGAAGTAATACAACTATTTGGGAATATCTCAGATTATAAAGTGAATGAAACAAAGTCTTCAATGTTATTATTAAATGCAACGGAAAGAAAACACCCCAATATTCATATTTTAACTTACAAATTTAAAATAATGGAACAATTCGAATATTTGGGAATCTTAATCTTACCAAATACAGAAAAATTGGTTAGGGCAAATTATGACAGGCTAAAAGAAGAAATTAAAACATCTGTAAATCGATGGAAGCCATTGCCTCTATCTATTTTGGGAAGAATAAATACTTTAAAAATGATTATATTGCCAAAATTGTTGTACTTATTTCAAAACATCCCTTTACCCCCCCTTCTGACTTGTTTGCTTGGATTAAAAAAACAACTTTGAGTTTGATATGGAACAATGGAAAATCTAAACTCCATCTCTCTCTTCTGTACATGCCATTTGACAGTGGAGGGTTGAAATGTCCCAATTTCCTATGGTACTACTGGGCTACACAATTGCGCTCCATGACTTTTTATTTTAATGACTAGAATAACCCACACTGGGTAGAAATGGAAGGACAAAGTTTAAAACTACCCCTGCACTCATTCTTTTACTCTGACACAACAAAACAGCTATTGAAACAAATAACAAATCCCGTTCTCAAACAAATGGTGAAGGTCTGGTATGATGTCAGAAAATACTTAAAAGAGACCCAAACATTATCTCAGCTAAGTCCTATATGGGGCAATCAGCTGTTCACTCCCGGAAGAGCAGACGCCACTTTTAAAACATGGGCAACTAAGGGACTTGAAACAATTGGAAATCTACCCACAAAAATCGGATAATTTCATGTCTTTTGGAGAACTCAAAGTAAAGTTTGATCTTGACAACAAACACTACTTTAAATACTTGCACAAAGAAGTTTTGTAAATAAATATCAAATCAACCTACAAAAAATTCCACTTACACAGTTAGAAAATTTGCTATTAAAAAATAAATTAAGAAAAGACATAATGTCAGATTTTTACATACTACTGCAATCATACTCAAATGAAAATTCAACAAGAAAATTAGTATCCTGGAATGATGATTTAAACATTAAAATCAGTGAGCATGATTGGGAAAAACTTTGTAAAAAAATCTCAACAAATATCTATTAATAGCCGTCTAAGAATATTACAATTTAAATGGTTAATGCGAGTATACACTACACCAGTTAAATTAAATAAATATAATAAGAACATTCCAGACACATGTATAAAATGTGGCTTAAAAGGAACATTAATACATTGCATATGGGAATGCAGCCAGATAAGACATTTTTGGCTAAGAGTAAAAGACCAAATAGAGAAAATAATTTCAAAAAAGATTACTTTAGAGCCCTTGATGTTTTTATTGGCTCTATACCTGAAGAAACACAATTTCAGTAAATTTTCTAATTTCAGTAGACTGCATTTTTATTGATATAAGCTCATTAATAGCTAAAAGATGTATTGCTCTGACCTGGAAAAATGTCAATGGACAAAGCACCTCCCAGTGGCTAAAACAAATGCTCTCTTGCCTACTATTGGAAAGAATATTGTACATACATACAGCAAAACAACATCTATTTGAAAAGATATGGAGACCATTTATAAATTTTATAAAGGATTTGGACTCATCTGATGACCTCATTGATTTTTAAGACCACTGCAGAAAGTACTAATTGTAACGTTTACAATGTTATAAACAGTGATGCCGGTAACGTGTTACTTAGTAACGCGTTACTCTAATCTGACCACTTTTTTTAGTAACGAGTAATCTAACGCGTTAATCTTTCCAAATCAGTAATCAGATTAAAGGTACTTCTCCAAGTCATTGTGCGTTACTATTATTTTTACATTGTGGGTCGATAGCAGCATTAAACTTGGTCGGGGTTCGACTGAATTACACACTTTAAGCGAGCTGTGAACTTTTCATCCGCGGTTTTTTGCAGCAGCTCGACTTGTCCTCACCTCTTAAAGCACGGTGACAACAGTACACCTGCACTGAGCTTTACAAAGACATTTGTATGTTTTTTTCCTCCTTTATTTAGAATTCTGAACTGAGCCGCTCCGTATCTGCTGCTAAAAACAGCTGATCCTCCGCAACGCGTCAACAACTAACACTATTTTCCACTCAAATGCACCTAAACTCTCTTTCTGAGGACCACATGATGTGAAAACACAATAAAACTTTCTTACCTGTAAATCTGGTCATTTTTTCTGCATAAATAAATGTTATCCATTCTTTGTGCTCAAATGCCAAAGCAGGGGCGAATCCAGATGGAATGGGGGCGTGGGGCAGGGATGTGCCCCCCACAACACCCCTAGATTAAAAGTCCAGTTTTGAAGCCTTTTTTACTACAACTACTAACAGTACTTAAAATAATAATAATTTCGACAAGTAAAATGTTTAGAGAGAATTTAAATGTTAGAAAAATGTTAGAATGAATTTAATAGTTACATTTATAAACAATGTAGGTTAGAAATTGCAGGTTTTACTGTTACAGTGCTGTCAACACTTAAATATGAGGTTGAGAAAGAGGTCTTTTACTTTTTATAAAAAAAAGTATTTATTTTCATTGAAGTCAAGAAAGGGTGACTATAAAGTGAGTTTTGGCAAAACAGGTATCATTGTCATGTTGAGGTGGGTTGTTGTCGGCAGCTGGGGAAAGTAACTAAAAAAGTAACTAGTAATCTAACTTAGTTACTTTTCCAATTGAGTAATCAGTAAAGTAACTAAGTTACTTTTTCAAGGAGTAATCAGTAATTGGATTACTTTTTCAAAGTAACTGTGGCAACACTGGTTATAAAATAAGAGAAGCTGTTTTGTTATTTTTGTTCCGTTGTTTGTTTGTTTTTTTCTCTATATACAGAAACACCATGTAAGACATATTCTGTAAAATAATTTTGTTAAAGTTGTACATGGAGTAAGTGTGAATAAAATGTATATGGCAAAAAAGAAAGAGCCACAAGGCACATCGATCAGGCGAGGAACAAAGGCAAACAGTGAGGCCTATAAAGCACCCAGGTGATGAGCAGCAAATCAAGAACAGGTGTGAGGAAACTTCCAGAACCAGGGAAACACCCACCACCATGAAAAACCAAGAGAAAGACAAGAAAGAGCAGGACAGAGAAAACCCAAACAGAAAGGCAGTGCAAGAGATAGACAGATAATAAAAACAAACCAAACACATATCATACAAAGTCCAATTCCTAACAGTTTCTGTCTGCGGTGTGTGCAGTCATTCGGTCGTCATTGGGCCTCTCTCTCTTTCGATATCTGTCTCTGTCTCACAGGGTGTACTGGCGGCCATCTAGCGATCATGGGGGCTGTTGCGTTTGTGTCAATCTCCCGCGCTTTTATAGTGTTTGGTGATGCAGTAATTTCACCTCGCCCACAGCTGTGTTGCATTTGAGGACATTTGGATGCTATGTGTGGTGCATTCAAAGCCACATGACACAGTAAGACACCATGTGTCATGCTCAAGAGGGAGGACATGACACAGTCAGACTTCATGCGTGTTGCTTGGGGGAGCCACATGACACAGTCAGACGGCATGCATGTTGCTGGGGGGCCACATGACACAGACGGAAGCCATACGTGGTGCTCGGGGGGGCCACACGACACAGATGGACGCCATGCATGGTGCTCGGGGCAGCCACACGACACAGTCAGGCACCATGCATGTTACTGGGGGGCCACACAACACTGTCGAATGCCATACACGGTGCTCAGAGTGCCACACGACACAGTAGGATGCCATGAGTGATGCATTTGAGGCCACACGACACAGTCAGATGCAGTGCGTGGTGCCTGCGAGGCCAGATGACACAGTCAGACACCATGTGTCGTGCTCGGGGAGCACACAATACAGTCGGACATCACATGTGTGGCTCGGGGGAGCACTCAACACAGTCAGTTTATGTCCGTGTTGGATTCGGCCCAACTTGGAACAGACTGGGGTCACGCAGGTGCCATTTAACCATGGTCTGTTGTTGCTGCCTGTCACGGTATGTCAGCCGGCCCCGTTCAGATATTTCAACTGCTGTTGGTGCGTCATTTCGGCTGCTCAGGCTGCTCAGTCGCACTGCAATAAGTCAGCTTCTCGACTGCCACTGGAGCTTTCGCGACCTCAACCACACCTCAACAATGGTGTCAGGCTGGCTGCATGAATGGACCCAACTGTGGTGAGCACACTGTGACTGCTGTTGGAAAGCTTTGGATTGCACCTCAACTTTGGCCGAGTGTGGGTCGAATGGCCATTCAGCCGCCATTCACCCTCATTCGGCATGTAGTGTGAAGTCTGGCTTCGTCGGGACATTCAGCCAGGATTCAACTTGGCTGAACATTTCGTACAGCTCCTCAACCACAGTCCAACTGGTCTGACTTGTGTACAATTTGCCCTACGACTATTGCAACTGCAGTCAGATTGTGGTACGACTGCATCTCGACTACCATTCGACTGGGTTTCTGATGCAAGAGCGATGCCAATGTGGTATGCATGTGCTCTGGCCAAATGGATGTGCTGACTGCTGTGAGACTGGTGACATGGCGTTCAGCTGTGGCTCGACTTTTCACAACTGTCATTTGAATCATCCTTCGTGCGCCATTCGGCCTCATTCATGTTATGTGTGAAGCGGCCTTTAATCCAAGAAGTGCCAGACAATGATGTGCTGACATCCTTTATGAGAAGAAAATGTAACAAAAAATACTACATATAAAGACACTTCAACTTGATTGTATTAGTTCTCTTTCTAATAGTCATACATTCATTCATCTTCTACCGCCTAGTCCAATTAAGGGTCGCAGGGGGCTGGAACCTATCCCATCAGTCATAGAGTGTGAGGTGGGGTACACCCAGGACAGGACGCCAGTCTGTCGCAGGGCCACAAACAGACAAACAAACACAGACACACCCACACACACACACCTATGGACAATTTAACGATTCCAATCCACCTAACCCGCATGTCTTTGGATGTGGGAGGAAACCGAAGCACACACGGGGAGAACATTCAAGGCCACGGGAATTGAACCCACGACCTTCTCGCTGCGAGGCAACAGTGCTAACCACTTATCCACTGTGCTGCCTTTCTAATAGTCATGATCAAGAGCAATATTTTCTGTTATGTAGTGGCAGGTAGTCAACATGCTTGTTACAATTAAAAAGTTGCATAAAGGCTGTGAAAACAAAGTTAATACTTTAATAAATCATTAGTCTTTGTAAAAAAGCATGCATTTTTAGTTGAGATCATGTAAAAATAAGAAAAGTGATTCAAACTGAAAAAAGTAAAAGGTTTAATATTCAAAATATGGACATGATTGTGAATATTGGAAATCAAAACTGATCAGAATTACTTCAATTCATGTTATGATTTGTATTGAAGTGAACTCAAATCAGGTTTAAGGTGAAAGAGATCAAGAGAAAAAAAAAAAAAATTGTAGTAACAGTGCAAACCAGAATAATCCAGCAACTGAGGAAAACCTGTGACAAAGAGTGACATGAGGAGATAAGCGACAGGTGGGACAATTATGATGTGAAACAGCTGTAGGAACACTAACTGGCCAATCAGGAGAGGATTCATGACCTTGTCTGAGGATTTTTATTTTTTTGTAGAAAGGCATTTATTTTGAAGATAATCCAGCCACTAAACCAGGGGTAAACTGACTGCAGAGAAAACACAGAGGGCACAGGTTTTCTTTGCAACCAACCAGTGTACCAGGTGATTTTACTGATTAACCATCTGGAGTCTTGACTATTTTCGGGCACTTTTGAATGGTTTTACCTTAATAATTTACCTTATAAACTGTTTACCTGGCCTTGTTTAGTGTCATTTTTTTCTCAGCACAACCTCACCTGTGTGACTTTACAGTTTTTCTTTCATTCTGACATACTACATTAAAACAGTGACCAATATTCACCGCAAAACATAAAATTTGACAGAAAAAGTTAGTTTTTTACTGTGAAAACCAGAAATATTTTTAACATTTTTTTGTGGATATTTACATGCAATAAGATGCCACACAAATTATATTTGTGCCACTCAGAAAAAACAATTCCTGTTCATTGCACATCAGAAGCTCCAAAGATTTGTACAGATATTCCACCTCAGTATCCATGTGTATTTTTCCCCAATTCCTTGTTCTTTTTAGTATTTTTATTGGTGTTGGTACAGACTGTCCTGATTGTGTTAGTGACCAAAATAAATAAATAAATAAAAAAATAGAAAAAGGTGTTTTGGACCTTGGGGAGGGGGGTCTCCATTTGAACTCCTGTGTTTTCCGCCACTGGACCCTCCTTAGTGCTAGGGCAGTATATGTCTCCTCTATGCTGTGCAAAAGGCAGATTGAAGCAAAGTAAGGCAAAGTAATGTGAGAAATAAATCAATTGAAAAATGTTAAATAAAACTAGCAGTGCGCTGTATTCGTTAATTTCAGTTTTAGTCTTTACAATGGTTGGAATTTACAATGTGATGACAGAAATTACATTTTCCACATGGGTGATTGCATGTTGGATTTAGAACCCAACAAGGCTTGGGTAAGGTCACTGCGTACCATCTTGTCTTTGCGAGTAAGTGCCTGGTACATGAGAAGGCTGGGGACTCTGTAAACACTTCACAAAAAGTTGGATCACTTTCAGTAATGACCCAATTTTGTTTGATTACTCTATATCCTTAACTCAGGCTGCTTCTTGACCATAATGAATCACAAGATAAATCTGGAATTTTGAGGCTTACGTGATTCTTTTATTAGGCTTTCTCTTTCCATGGATTTAAATTTGGTGAGATGCTGGTGTACAATGTGGAGACTGGCCTGCTCAGCGGTGGAACCAGGGAACCACAGTCCTGCTGGTGTCGAACCCAGGTGATGTACTTTCGGAGCCAGGTGGCCTGGAGAAGATACACAGGTGAGTGAGACACTGAAACAGGTCAGTTCTAGAAGGAGATTAAATCACAGTCAAATTATTAACGGTTTATCTTAGCTGAGTCCAGAATGCTGAAATGAGCTGAAGCTGTCGAAACAAGCTGAAGCTAGAAAAAAATGACAACAAGAAAATGCTGAGCTAGAAAACTCAGACAGGCTGCAGGAAAAAGTTCAGAGTGCAATCTAAGAGCGTGGGAGCTCTTAGATTGGAATGCGTAGGAACACACAACGAGAGGCCAGTTACCGTGAAACATACGCTGAGTTTCTGACGACGATGGAATGAAGAGCCGGGGTTCATAAGCAGGTACTGATGAGATGAGGAGCAGGTGTGTCGATCAGCTTGAGGCGTGCAACCTGTACAGAAGAAAAAAGACAGCAGGAGCAGGAACAGGAACAGGCAGCCCACAACAGAAAACATGCACAATGTAGATTTTAAGTCTATCCTTCTGCTCTAAATTCATGTGGTGTCACAGTGGCTTATAATGATGACAACAGAAGATTGTTACATTGTATGATGCATGCACACTGAGTACTCTGCAAGTCGCTCATGAAGAATGACATGGGGAGCAGCGCATTTTAATATGGGCATGCATCCTCCCTGTCAATACAGGTACATGGCCAAATCTATGGACAACACGGCAACAGATGCCTGTAACTTGCCCAAAGAAAGCTGGAAAAAGTCCCTTAATCATGTCCCAGATGTGACAATCACAACATTAAGACAATATTTAATGCAGTAGATATCATTGGCGCCATTGGCTGTAATCCTCTATGTACTGTGCGCACACTCTTCACAGCTTTATTCATGAAAATCTTTCAACATTAAAACAGTAAAATAGCTTGTGTGAAACAACATTTAATGTTTTGATTCAAATGTGCTTCACACAAATGACAGCTGGATTTGGGAGGAATGCCAGAAATACAGTGAAGTCTTCCATCAGGAACTGCTGTCAGGGAGATTGCAGAATGCTATAACATGTTACATTCCATTCATCCATCAAAAATATTGACATGTAGTGCTCCAGTCGTTATGAAAAGAAAACACCAGCTTATTATTTTTTCAAGCATTTAGAAACAGTAAAACAAGCTGAGCACTGAAAGCAGCTGAACTTCTGGCTGAGGGTGCAGGTTACTTTTGTTCTGAGGTGAATTGCCAGGTCTGTACTTTATAAACCAGACTGTTAGGAGGCAAGCTGGATTCAGCTGTTTCTTCCTGTTTTAGCACTTTTTTGGATCGTGAGCAATCATAGTACAGCGCCCTGTGGAATAAGTTGCATGCGTCACTGCTCGTTCGTGTTTTGGATGAATAGACAATTCACGCCTCCATGCCGACAGCAGAGGTGGGAGATCATGCTTGGTCATATGACATTCATTTGTAGGATTGTCAGGAATCATTGAAAAATTGGATGTCCAGCAAATTTTTACCTTTAAATTGTGACAACACCAAAATGATGGTTTTTGGTCCTACGAGACACATCAGTTCAGGAAGTGTACAGGTAGGTGGATTAACCTGCTGGACATTGCTGCCTGTTGCACTTCCTCCAGTGCCTGTGGATCAGCTGCAGGGTAATCAGCCAGGAACCACCATTCACCAACCTTTTATTCCTTTAATCCTGGAACATATCCTGGTGGTGGAGCAGTGACAGGGATGTCTCCCAGTTACCCCCCTGCAGCCAATAGATGTTATCCCTCTGCAGCTGTTTTCTGGGTTATGTGTTCTTCCACCAGGTCTTATCTTTCCTCCTCAACCAGATCCAAAAGCTACCTTTCTCTGTTTCCTCTGCCAGTTCCTTAATTTCCTTCTGGAATTTTCCTCCAGTTACTCCTGTATCCCTCAGGAGGTGTGTGGTTGACAGTCCCACAAAGCCTCAGCATCCGACCTCTACTGGGTAGATGGTGATCTTCCAGCCACCCTCCAGGCCCTCTGCAGCCAGCTCTGACTAATTGGCCCTGTTCAAAGACAGCCTCAATACCTTCCTCCACTGGTATTGTAAGCTCAATGAGGAGCATAGATTTTGCTTTGGTAGACCACACAACTATGACAGGACGGAGAAAAGTGGCAGCAATCTTGACAAGGAACCGGAGCTGCCTGCCAAGGTCAACTTTCATGTTCCACTCCTGGTTAGAGGAGAAAAGCCTTGTTTCTCTTGGCTTGGTGTTACTTCTCGCCCCACCTTCTGTGACAAAGTTGATGTGGCTTCCTGCTGATGGTGGTCCTTTGCTGCTCTGGTGATGCCCCTCCAGCACTTCGGCTAGCTTTCTCAGTACCTGGTCATTGTGCCATCTGTAGCGCCCTTGTGAGAGCGTGATCTTACAGCCTGAGAGAATTGCATGAGAGGGTTGCATTAGGAGGTTCGCAACGTGAGCAGCATTCCTCATTTCCGAGGATAGGGGAGCGTGTCATACGTTGAGCGGATTAGGAAGCTGAGCCTTGCCTGTAGGATCTTCCACAGGTCTGACTAACTGTTCTGGTTGACAGCTCCTTCCCAGGTAGCCCAGCTTCCTAGTCTACCTTGTGACACAGCCTTGATCTTATAGCGCTCTTCCTCCATCCTTGTCACCTCTGCCATCACCATCATTCCTTTCTTGACTGTTAGCTTTGGACCAAAGCCATGGTGATTCTCCCAACCCTCACCCTGCTCTTCCTGTCTGCACTTTGATGTTGATTATGTCTTTATGTTGCAGCCTATTGACCGCTCGGTCGACCTCAGCTTTGACATTCCACTTGCGGGCGGTATGAAGTTTGATCAGCGAACATTAACCTTGGACACGTGTCTTTCTTCAAAGTGACAAAGTGAAAAATCTTTGGGTGACCTTTGACTGAACATTGTTAGGGCTGCAGCTATCGATTATTTTTGTAATCGCGTATTCTCTTGATTATTCTGGCGATTAATCGAGTAATCGGATAAAAAGTACTTTTGCATTTTTAAACAACATCAATAGTCCAGGGCTCTCCCTAAGCAATGGCACAATATCCTTGTGCTAAAGTCTTGACATTTTGCTGAAATGTTTTTTTTTTTTTCCCAATTTGTAAAATGTAACCATTTTGAGTTGTTTTGGGTTTTTTTTTTTTTAAGGTTGCTGGACTGGATCCCTACGTGATTTTTTTTTTTTAATCCCTGTTTCTCTGTGATTCAGCAGATGCATTTCAGCAGGAGGTTGAACATGCAAGCCTCGCAGTTAGTTTTTCTTCTTTCTTTTTTTTTAGTTACCATGTTTGTGAAGCATTGTGTGTTGCCCAGAAAAAGCGAAACACTTAGTGCGAGTCTGAACAGCAGCCAGCTTCGACTGTGGGTACCCAGCCATTGGGTCAATAGTCATTCACCACGTTGAGCAGACCGTGTCTTTTTTTAATAATAGACAAACACACTGCTTCACTTTAAATGCGCAGCAAGTCTATTTCAGATGATCAGCGTGGACCCTCTTTCTCTTAAACGGCTTTATTTTACTCTGTGTCGCATTGGAAAGCGGTAGCTTTAAGGGCTAAATTATTAGTTGTTACACGGCCTGAGCGCATACTCTAGTCTTCTTTTGTTGTTTTTCTGGGGACATTACAGCACCACACACAGGCTTGGGATATGTACTACAATGTTTAAATGAAGCTTCGAGGCACAGAATTTGCCTCAATCATTTTTTGTAATCAAATTATTTGTGTTATTTGAGTAATCGTTTCAGCCCTAAATGTTGTCTTTTGACCTACCATGACAGAAATGACAAAGAATGCTTCCTTTCACTTCCATAATATTGCCAAGATTCAACCTGTTCTGTCATAGGCAAAGACATTGATTCATGCCTTTGTCACTTTTCAAATAGGTTAATATAATGTCTTATTTTTTTTTAGCTGGCTGTAGTCCAGCATCAGAAGTCTCTAAATGGGTCAAAAATCTGCTGCTAAAGTTCTTTTTGTGAGAAGAAAGTTCGATTAATATTACACCACTTTGGGCCTCCTTCCACTGGCTTCCTGTGTGTGTAAGATTAAAGTTTTGTTACTAACATACAAAATCATTCATAGACTAGTGGTTCCCTGTCTTTCTGATCATAATAAATCTTATATACACATCCGTGCTCTGTGTTCTCAGATTGAAGGATTACTATGTGTTCCAAAGGTTAAAAAGAAGGCACCAGATAACAGATAACTTTTCTGATAATGCACCTGTTCTGTGGAACAATCTGCCTGTTGAGATAAACCAACCTGATTCTGTGGAGTCATTCAAATCCAAACTAAAGATTCATCTGCTCTCTTTTTTTGTTGAAACAAGTATATTAATGTTGTACTGAACACTTTTCCCTCCATCTTAAATTATGCTACTACTAATAGATCTGGACTCATTGTCCATCACATATAAATTCTGGTTGTTAGTGAATGTCGGTCTACATTTCTTGTACTGCATTAGCCCGTTCTATTTTTAGCTGCTGTGAAATATTGCTCCTGTGAGTTGTGCATTCTGGCTGATTTATTTTTGCTTTATCTCTCCGTCTGCAGTGCTGTGATCCAAGATACTAGAGGATCTACATTCAATTCAGTTTATTTTATGTATATAGCACCAAATCACAACACTGGGCATTTCACATGGTAAGGTCAAACCTTCCTCCCCTGAGCAAACTACCTCTGATGATAATGAGAAAGAAACCTCAAGCAGACCAGACTCTGATGGGTGACCCACTGCTTGGGCTATTCTAAAGTTACAAGAGTTTTACAAACTATGGTAAAAAATAGAAGACACAGAAAACAAACAGGAAAAAAAAAAAACAGAAAAGGAACAAAAGCAGAGTCTGTTGTTAAAAAAAAAAGGTCAATCTCTGTGCTTATTCTCTGTCTCCAGGTCTGGAACATCTGGGGCATCCTGAGGTCAGTCCAGTGCACTAGGGTGTACTGCAGGGAGAATAGATGCATCTTTATTCTGGACTTGAATGTCTCAGCGGAACCTGACTGTTTTATATCTGCAGGGAGATCATTCCACAAGGCAGGCCCACATTGAGAGAAGGCCCTGTGGCCTGCCGACTTTCTTAAACCTTAGGGATGCAACGTTTTCCTAGTAGTAGTCAAACACAATAGTAGTCACATGCAGAGCACGGGCTGGTATGTAAGGTGTAATTAGTTCAACTAACTATGGAGGTGCTAGTCCACAAATAATTTTATAAAATAGTAACAGAACCTTAAAATCAGACCTCACAGAAACAAGAAGCCAATGAAGGGAGGCCAAAATAGGTGTAATGTCGGCAAAATTCTGCTTCTTGTCAAAATTCTGGCAGCAGCATTTTGAACCAATTGGACAACCCTAGTGCTGAACTGCAGTAAGCCAAAAAATAGTACATTGCAATAATCCAGTCTAGTGGAGATGAATGCATGGATCAGAGTCTCTGCATCAGCCATAGACAGGATAGAACACATCCTCACTATGTTATGAATGTGGAAGAAAGCAGTCCTAGTGATTTATCTAATGTGTAGGCCAAAGGACAAGGGAGGATTAAAAATAACCCGAAGGATTCCCCACTTTGTCAGTGTGATGTACAACTCCAGTTCCACTGAAGTTGGGACATTGTGTAAAATGTAAATGAAAACAGAATACGATGATTTGCAAATCCTCTTCAACCTATATTCAATTGAATATGCCACAAGACAAGATGTTTAATGTTCAAACTGATATACTTTATTGTTTTTGTGCAAAAATTTGCTAATTTTGAAATGGATGAAGGCAACATGTTTCATAAAAGCTGGGACAGTGGTATGTTTACCACTGTGTTACATCACCTTTCCTTCAAACAACACTCAATAAGCATTTTGGAACTGAATTAGTCAATTAATTGTTGAAGCTTTGTAGGTGGAATTCTTTCCCATTCTTGCTTGATGTACGACTTCAGTTGTTCAACAGTCTGGGGTCTCCATTGTCATATTTTGTGCTTCATAATGCGCCACACATTTTCAATGGGTGACAGATCTGAACTGCAGGCAGGCCAGTCTGGTACCCACACTCTTTTACTATGAAGCCACACTGTTGTAACACGTGCAGAATGTGGCATGGCATTGTCTTGCTGAAATAAGCATGGACGTCCCTGAAATATACGTTGCTTGGATGGCAGCATGTGTTGCTCCAAAACCTGGATGTACCTTTCAGGATGGTGCCATCACAGATAAGTAAGTTGCCCATGCCATGACACAACGTCTATGATTTCCAAAAACAATTTGAAATGTGGACTCATCAGATCACAGCACTCTTTTCCACTTCGTGTCTGTCCATTTCTAATGAGCTCAGGACCAGAGAAGGCAGTGGCGTTTCTGGATGTTGTTGATGTATGGCTTTCTCTTGGCATGGCAGAGTTTTAACTTGAAATTGTAGATGTAGCGACGAATTGTGTCAAATGACAATGGTTTTCTGAAGTGTTCCTGAGCCCACGCAGTAAGATCCTTTACACAATGATGTCGGTTTTTAATGCAGTGCTGCCTGAGGGATCGAAGGTCACGGGCATTCAGTGTTGGTTTTCACCTTGCCGCTTACATGTAGATAGTTCTCCAGATTCTGTGAATCATCTGATTATATTATGGACTATAGATGATGGAATCCCTAAATTCCTTCCAATTGAACATTGAGAAACATTGTTCTTAAACTGTTGGTCTATTTATTTCACACAGTTGTTCACAAAGTGATGATCCTCACCCCATCTTTGCTTGTGAATGGCTGGGCCTTTTGTGGATGCTCCTTTTATACCCAGTCATGACACTCACCTGTTTCCAATTAACCTGTTCACCTGTGGAATGTTCCAAACAGGTGTTCTTTGAGCATTCATCAACTTTCCCAGTCTTTTGTTGCCCCTGTCCCAGCTTTTTTGAAATGTGTTGCAAGCATCCATTTCAAAACGAGCAAATATTTGCACAAAAACAAAAAAGTCTATCAGTTCGAACATTAAATATCTTTCTTGTATCTGTGGTGTATTCAATTGAATATAGGTTGAAGAGGATTTGCAAATCATTGTATTTTGCTTTATTAAAATTTCACACAACATCACAGGTTCATTGGAATTGGGGTTGTAAGACCCATGAGTCAAGATTAAGCTTTAGCTTGTCAAACTGGTGTCTATGTTTTGCTGAGCCAAGGACCATAATTTCAGTCTTCTCTGAGTTTAAAAATAAGAAATTGCTTGATATTCAGTTTTTCACAGAAGCAAAGGAATTATTTAAGTCTTGATGTGTGTGACATTACCAGCAGTTATTGGCATGTACAATATCTTCAGCGTAACAGTGAAGTGTTTTGTACAATAACCCTACCTCTAACCTTCGTGACATGAAATCTGGGGTTCCACAGGGGTCCGTCTTAGGCTCCCTGTTTTTCTCCCTTTGGTAACACTTTATATTAACTGCACACTATAAAGCCTTAGTAAAGCATTAATAAAGCAAAAAATAGTAAAGCAAAATAAATGCTTAAGTAACTACTTGTAAAACATTTACAAAGCATTCTTTTTTATAAGCTACTCATTGGTAAGAACATAAATAGATGGCTTAATAATTATTAATAACAAAATATGTAATGTGTCTATGAATCATTTACAAATTATTTCAATTCATTATAAACCATTCAAGAAAAGTTGATCATTAATAGTTACCATTTGCAAATGTAAAATCAGACACTATTCATTAGTGATAAAAATATTTTACAAATATTTTTATTGTCTTTACATTTTTTTTCCTCACAAATTATTAAGCATTCTTTTTTATTAGCTGAGTTATAAAAAAAAAATAACATTTACTTTAGTTAAGCTCCCACCAAATACTTTACTAACAGCTTGTAAAGGCTTTATAATATATTAAGCATATACAAATGAGTTATAAAACAAATTTGTACATAGATAAAGTCTTTAAAACTACATATTTATAGTGATGGGGAAAGAGACTTTAGCTTTGTACATTATTAACAAATGATACATAAAGTATTGAGGAATAAGGATAAGTAGTTAATGCAATCTTTACAAATGTTATAACTGATAAACTGAGCATCAACTAATAGTTTATTAATGCTTAGTAAAGGCTTAATAATCTGTAAGTAAAAATGTAAAAACAATAAAAATATGATTTGCAAAGTATTTTTTATCACTAATGAATAGTGTCTGATTTTACATTTGTAAATGATGAACTATTAATGAACAATGATTAATTAATGATTTTTAAAGACATTACATATTTTGTTATTAATACGAGGTCTGTGAGAAAAGTATCGTACCTTTTTATTTTTTTCAAAAACTATATGGATATGAATCACGTGCGATTACATCAGCCAACCTTGAACCCTCATGCGCATGCGTGAGGTTTTCATGCCTGTCGGTTGCATCATTCGCCTGTGGGCAGGCTTTGAGTGAGCACTGGTCCACCCCTCCCATCGGAATTCCTTTGTCTGACGAACTTGCTGAGAAACTGCCGCTTTGCTTGATCAAAATTTTTCAGAAACTGTGAGACACATCCAAGTGGACACCATTCGAGAAATTCAGATGGTTTTCGGTGAAAATTTTAACGGCTGATGAGAGATTAAGGAGTGTTACTATCGCTCTAAGGACAGCCCATGGCGCCGGACGGTGCGCCGCGCCCCGAGCCGCCGTCGTCAGTCTGTTTCAAGCTGAAAACTTCCAAATTTAAGCCTCTGTTGATCCAGGATGTCGTGAGAGAGCAGAGAAGTTTCAGAAGAGGTCGGGATCAGCAGTTTATCCGGACATTCCACTGTTAAAGGAGATTTTGTAATGAAAGACGTGCGGACGGATTCGCACATCGGCACGCAGCCAAACACCTCTGTATTGGAAACCATTCGAAAGATTCAGGCGCCTTTCGATGGCTTTCAGTCGATTGAGTATCCAAGAAATTGTTTAACAGCTGGGCATGTTCCAACTTGTCCTGTAAGGCTTCCAACGGAGGTGTTTTCCTGTGGTGCTGCGTCATGAGTGGCTGGGTGCCAACGCGTGAATCCGTCTGCATGTCTTTCATTACAAAATCTCCTTTAACAGTGGAATGTCCGGATAAACTGCTGATCCCTACCTCTTCTGAAACCTCTCAGCTCTCTCACGACGTCCTGGGTCAACAGAGGCTTAAATTTGGAAGTTTTCAGCTTGAAACAGGCTGACGACGGCGGCTTGGGGCGTGGCGCGCTGTCTGGTGCCATGGGCTGTCCTTAAAGAGATAGTAACACTCCTTATCCTCATCAACCGTTAAAATTTTCACCAAAAACCATATGAATTTCTCGAATGGTGTCCACTTGGATGTGTTCTCACAGTTTCTGAAAATTTTGATCAAGCAAAGCGGCAGTCTCTCAGCAAGTTCTCAGACAAAGGTATTCCGACGGGAGGGGTGGACCAGTGCTCACTCAAAGCCTGCCCACAGGCGAATGATGCAACCGACAGGCGTGAAAAAACTCACGCATGCGCACGAGGGTTCAAGGTTGGCTGATGTAATCGCACGTGATTCAAATCCGTATAGTTTTTGAAAAAAATAAAAAGGTTCGATACTTTTCTCACAGACCTCGTAATTATTAAGCCATCTATTTATGTTCTTACCAATGAGTATCTAATAAAAAAGAAAGCATTTTAAATGTTTTACAAGTAGTTACTTAAGCATTTACTTACTTTATAAATGCTTTACTAATGCTTTATAGTGTGCAGTTAATATAAAGTGTTACCCTGCCTTTATATAGTACCCCTTGGGCACATATTGTGGCATTTTGGGATTACCTTTCACTGCTATGCTGATGATACTCAGTTATATATGCCGATAACTGCTGGTAATCTCATCCACATAAATCCTTAGAAGATTGGCTTGCATCAGTGAAACGCTGGATGTCTAGAAACTTCCTACTTTTAAACTGTGATAAGACTGAAATGATGGTTCTTGTTCCAGTTAGACATCACCATCAATTTGACCAGCTAACACTTAGCCTAGGCTCATGTGTCATACATCACGCTGACAAAGTGAGGAACCTTGGGGTAATATTTGATCCTACATTGTCCTTTTACCTCCACATTAGAGATATTACGAGGACTGCTTTCTTCCACCTGTGAAATATAGTGAAGATTCATCCCATCCTGTCTATGGCTGATGCTGAGACCCTGATGCATGCATTTGTCTCTTCAAGATTAGACGACTACAATGTTCTATTTTCTGGTTTACCACAGTCCAGCATTAGCGGTCTCCAACTGGTTCAAAATGCTGCTGCCAGACTTTTGACAAGACGCAGAAAGTTTTATCACATTACACCCATTTTGGCATCTCTTCACTGGCTTCCTGTCTCTGTGAGATCAGATTTTAAGGTTCTGTTCCTAACCTATAAAATTGTTCACAGACTGGCACCTCCCTACTTTGCTGACCAAATTAACCCTCTAGTGTCTTGGCTATTTTTGGGTTGTTTTAGACTACTTTTGATTTTTACCTCATAATTTACCTTTAAAAGGTTATATGGCCTTGTTTGGTGTAACCTGTGGCGATTTTACAGTTTTTTTCTTTCATGTGACATACTGCATCAAACAGTGACCCTATATTCACCCCACAACCTACAATTTGAATCAGGAAAAAGTATTTTATTTTACTGTGAAAACCAGAAAAATACTAATGAACCATTTTTATAACTTAGAATGCAATATAAATTGAAAATTTCAAAATATATGTAAAAATGTAGCATATACAAAGTTATATACAGCAGGTCACATTAAAATGCAGGAAATGCTTTAGGCGTTTTTTTGTGGCTATTTACAGTGGTGTTCAGAATAATAGTAGTGCTATGTGACTAAAAGATTAATCCAGGTTTTGAGTATATTTCTTATTGTTACATGGGAAACAAGATACCAGTAGTTACCTGTAAGTGCTGTGACAGTTAGAAGACGCCTGTGTGAAGCTAATTTATTTGTAAGAATCCCCCGCAAGTCCCTCTGTTTAATAAAGACGTGCCAGAAGAGGTTACAATTTGCCAAAGAACACATCAACTGGCCTAAAGAGAAATGGAGGACTGCTGAGAGTAAAATTGTTCTTTTTGGGTCCAAGGGCCGCAGACAGTTTGTGAGACGACCCCCCAAACTCTGAATTCAAGCCACCGTTCACAGTGAAGACAGTGAAGCTGGCAGTGCAAGCATCATGAGATGGGCATGTTTCTCATACTATGGTGTTGGGCCTATATATGCATACCAGGTATCATGGATCAGTTTGGATATGTCAAAATACTTGAAGAGGTCATGTTGCCCTTATGCTGAAGAGGACATGACCTTGAAATCTACTGGTACCTTGTTTCCCATATAACAATAAGAAATATACTCAAAATCTGGATTAATCTTTTTAGTCACATAGCACTACTATTATTCTGAACACTACTGTATGTGCAATAAGATGCCACACAATTATATTTGTGGCAATCAGAAAAACACTTCCTGTCCAACCAATACACATCAGAAACCCCAAAATTTGTAGATATTCCACCTCAATATCATGTGTATTTTTCTCTAATTCCTTGTTTTTGTAGCATTATTATTGGTGTTGTTACAGACTTTCCTGACTGTGTTAGTGGAAAAAACAAAACAAAACACACACACAATAGAAAAAGGTGTTTTGGACTTTGATGGGGTAGGGATCTCTACATGAACTCCTGTGTTCTCTGCGCCTGAAGCATGCTCTGTGTTCCAGGAATCAGTGGTGGAGCACAGTTCTGCAGTGCATGACGCCTGTAGAAGCTGGAACGAGATGCACACGGTCTGATCCGCTGCGGAGACCTGTGCGCACAGATTGATGAATCCACCTGCTCTGGTTGGTCCAGACCAGAACAATAAAGTCCACTTCAGCATCAGACTGATCACACTCTGGTTCAGACTCTGATGATGGGTGCTGCTCTTTGTCTTCATGCAGTTCAAAAAAAGATAGCGACTTGACGCGCTGTTCCAGATGTCTGATTATTTTGACGCAGTAAATAAATAAAATAAGTACACCACACACTAACCACACACTCAAATCTCATGACCATAGGTGAGGGTCGGAACGTAGATCGATCGGTAAATCGAGAGCTTTGCCCCCCTGCTCAGCTCTCTCTTCACTGTTTTAAAACATTTCTCCAGTTTTATCATGCATGTGTTGACAAACGACAGATCCTCTGCCCAGCTTTGCTCCTGACAGTCAGCTTTTTGTGGATGCTGCTTTTGTACCACATTATGATTCCAATCATGTGTTGCTGTTTGAAATTACCTAATTTTTGTTGCTGTTCATTTTGCCTTTATTATCACAAAACTTTCCCATTTTAAAAAAATTTGGAAAGTTTTGCAGGAATGGATGCACATTAACAAATGAAATAAAGTTGAGCACAGAAACATGAAATATCTGGTTCATAGCATCTGCAATGAAATAGAATTAAATGTAAATGTAAGAATCACTACATTTATTAATTTGCATATTTTCCATGTCATCCTCACTTTTTTATTAGAACTGTAAACAATAGAGGCACATTGATATTATCTAATGACTTTTCTAAATAGGTAGTGCCTGCATTTTGAAGTGTTTTAGTAAAAACAATGGGTGCTATGTGTTGGAACATTTTTTTTTAATCTATCCGAGTTTTGACATGATATTTATTTTGAATGAAATGACATTGTTCCATTCAGTGGTGGGCACAGTTCCAATAATTATCGAAGATAATGTTTTCATTATCAGATTATCTTTTCAGATAACTTTACAAACTGTAATCGGACTAATTATCTTCCAATAAATTTTCGTCCGATAATTCTTAGACCGTTAATGTAGTAAACAAAGCTGAACAGCTACAAACATTTTTTTTAAATTTAAACTCAGTTGGGCACCTACCTGTTAAATGTTTCATAGCAGATTTGTAGTTCTACCCGCTGCAAACAGAAGACAGCTGCTTCTAGAAGAAACCGCTCTATCCTCTGCAGGCAAAGGAGAACCAATCACAAAAAAAAAAAAAAAAAAAAATCATTTCTTTTAACCCCATACTGATATGCTGGCAATATCACCCAAGTCATCCAGAGGCATACATTTTTAACTTATGGTTCAAATTTTAGTTTTAATCAAATTTTTAATCAAAGTTTTAATGAAATTTTAATCAAAGATCGATTTACCGATCGATCTATGGTCCGATCCTCACCTATTGTCATGAGATTTGGCTCATGACCGAAAGAACGAGATCGCGAGTACAAGCGGCCGAGATGAGTTTCCTCCGCAGGGTGGCTGGGCGCTCCCTTAGAGATAGGGTGAGGAGCTCGGTCACTCGGGAGGAGCTCGGAGTCGAGCCACTGCTCCTCCACGTCGAAAGGAGTCAGTTGAGGTGGCTCGGGCATCTTTTCCAGATGCCCCCTGGACACCTCGATGGAGAGGTGTTCCGGGCATGTCCCATTGGGAGGAGGCCCTGGGGAAGACCCAGGACACGCTGGAGGGACTACATCTCTCGGCTGGCTTGGGAACACCTTGGGGTTCCCCCGGAGGAGCTGGGGGAGGTGTGTGTGGATCGGAAGGTCTGGGCGGCTTTGCTTGAGCTGCTGCCCCCACGACCCGACTCCGGATAAAGCGGAAGAAAATGGATGGATGGATGGATGGGTTCAAATTTTAACCAAACTAATTTTGGGAAAGTTATTTAAAATTACTGTCGTGTCTGAAGTTTTATAAAGTGAAAATATCAGATATATGTTTTAGTTGGTTTAAGTGTGGACATGTTGTGCCCGGTAGTGCATTATGGGTAGGATGGGGTAATCTCAGTACGTTCACAACAGAACAAATGCATTTCAGACACTCTGATCAGGCTCCACGGACAACAGTATTAAAGTGTAGTGCCTAAAACTCTTTTGAATATATTCTCTGGGTTTATAGACGTTATTGTGTTTGCGTTTGTTAAATTCTACGCATCTTAAATGTAGCAGACACAGATTATCTGGAATTTTGTTTTCACGGTCTCTACTGCCATCTACTGACCAGTAGTGTTCATGGCAGTATTCGTTCTAAAGCTGGGCAGACACTGTATGATATTTTCAATCACTGTACTCGGTTCCAGCTCAAACTGGACGACAGAACCGCACGCTGTAAAAGTTCAGAGCACCCGATTTATGTTCTCACACACATTGTACGTTCAAAAACCACACATTGGACTTGTGTTTCCAGAAGCAAAACGTAAACAGAAGCTTTTTTTTTCAAACTTAATTTACAATAACTCTCAATGGGAGACATCAAGGTTTAAAAAACAAAACAAACAACAACAACATAAGACAGGTCTGTGGTGTTTGCACATGCCCTCACGACGGCCGACCAGAATATCAAACAGATTTGATTTTCATTCGACCATACGAACGGCAATCAGGAGGTGGTCGTGAGATGTTAAATGCAGCTCGTTACTCCATGTATACTAAACGATGCAGGAAGCGCGATTAACCTGAAACTCTGTGCGATCCAAAAAATTCTCGCATGAATGAAAAATCAGCTGAAAAAGGGCCAAAACTCGCATAGTGTACGCCCAGCTTAAGTACTGAACGTCTGGCACCAGTCGATCATGGCAGTGTTCTATTATTTATTTTTGACACAGGTTATATCAGACGGTTATGTAATTACAACTTGGCTTTTTTTTTAATGCTTTTTTTTTTTTACAAATAAAAAATTGAATATTTTACAAAAGCACATTTATCTGTAAACACCAACACACGACACACCTCACATTAATGTGCTGGTTTACATAATGAATGAGTCAACCAATCAGTGTCAGACGAGGCACATTTTACCCAGAATCCTTTGTGATCTGTCTGTGTTTGTTACAAAACTTCAGAATTAGTGCATTATTCAACATTAAAAGATATATGTTATATTTTAGCTTTGTACAAATGACAGAATTGACAGTTATTCTATCAGTATTCATTTTATTTATACACCAAACCATAACTCAGCATTGCTTTATTTTCCAAGACCTCCGCCTGACAGAAGCATTGTGATTGAGTAGAGAGTTGAGCTTTATAGCTTCTCTCAGCTTGCGTCTGTGTTGGAAGCCATGTAGTAAACAGGAGCTTCCAGCAGGGGGCAGGACACTCAAAGACAGAAGTGCTGACTTGTTTGGGTCTGTCGTCGCCTTTGATGCTTTCAGAAGCAATCGTTGTGTTAAAACTCAAAATCAGCTTCTTAGTAGTTGCAAGTGTACCAGAGACAATACTGGATTTTATTGGTTATCGATTATCTGTAACTTCCAATACATTTTTGGGTGGTTTATCTTTATCAAAGATAACTTAAGTTATCTGGTTATCTGTTATCAAAGTTAATTTTTTGGTTATCTGTGCCCACCACTGGTTCCATTTATGGTGCATTGGGAAGTCAGAATTTCGATCTCAGCATATGACTTAGTGCAACATAATTGTTTGTCCTCTGGTGGCCATTATCATTTGATACATGACATGCAGACAAGAAACTGTTTGTTGTCATGTTCAAACCAAATCTGGTAAAACCATTGACCATCAATCAATTCCTTTGCTAGAGTAGTGTCACATTCGAGAGAAGGACTTTAAAACGTAATTGTGCCCACAAGTGAAGTCGGAAAAAAGGACACAGCTACATATTAGCCCAGAGGAAAATAACCTTAATAACCTTTCATTTAGGTACAGTCTAATTTGAATCATAATGCTATATTCTGAACCCAAGTCCCCAAGTTTGAAAAATTAGAATGCCTATCCTGGATTGTATAACGTCCCCTTTTGAATGAATGAATGAATTTATTCAGCACACAGACTTAACACTAACAACAACAAAAAAAAAACAACAACTCATAAATAAGACAGTTTAACAGTAAACGTGTGACCGAAAGGGTATGGGCAGAAGCAAAGCTTGTAAACGTCCACGCCTTATAGTATATACATACATACATACATACACACACATATACGCATACTTCCACTAGCAAATGCCAGCACAGACAGCATAAATTAATAAATAAAAAAGAAAGGAAAAAAAAAAAAAACACAACCAGACAAACACAGTGTACAGTTCCCAAAAACCGTTACAAAAAATTGATAAACCTAGTTCATCAGATTATAAGAAGTAATTATATTGTTCTTATAGAGCCTTTTAAAGCTGACTAAGGTACCGGATAATTTGATGTTTTCCGGACAATTATTCCAAATGAAGAATATTTTGTGGTACTATGAGGTAAATCAACATGACATCATATTATGACCTCAAAAATGAGATCACGACATTATGATCTCATGCTCTTTTGCTTATTTACATTTATGTCAATGTTCCAAAGCATCAAAAATATACCCTTGTATACTAAATTATATATCTAGATGAGGCCATTTCTTACACAAATATAAGCTATGACGTCAATGTAAAAGCTCAATGAGAATACACAAGGACTTGTTGGATGTTATCAAGGCTCCTGAGGGGAGAGCATACACAAATTTTCAGCATTTTACTGTTTTTTCCAAACTTTTTGCCCATTTTGACTGGTCTATTTGGGGACTCTTGGACTGTATGGGCAGGTCCACTTTACCTATAATTGAGAGATTTTACAGTTCTCCACTTTCATCCAAGAAGCTGTGACATGCTGACCAATTTGTCTGATGACTACCTTGAGCTGATCGGCGGAGTCATCAAATGACAATATGCTGCAGGTCAATGGGGATTAAAAATGAAGCACAGATTCAGATGAGGGATAAAGAAGAGGGTCATGAGATGTGACAGCAGACCTCCCTGCCAGTAATCACTTGGTCAAATGTGTGTTTGCGAGACAATAAAATTGACAAACTGTCAGCAAAAGTTGCTGAAGCCAGCGGTTTCTAACAGAGCTGTTTAATATGCCTTACACAATCTTAGCTGTAACATGATGCCAGATACTGTGGCTTTAAACACTACTACAACCAAGAGTGATGAACTAACTTCATGGAAGTCCAGTAGAGGTGGTTTGTGTCGATTTGTATACCATAGGTTGACAGCTTATTTACATATACATTGTACGTTACACAAGCAAGTACACACCTCTGAATATGAATATTTATTCCTGTCCTTAAATCCATTGTATCTGTTGACCATATTCAGTCAGATAATTACCGTCTGAATGTCTCTTGTCCCAGTAATGCATCCATGGGGTTAATGGAAAGCTATGCCAACTCTAAATGGATTGCATTTCTGTAGAGCTTTTTCTTCTGATGCAGACACTTAAAGCACACTCACATTCAGCTATTCACACACATAATTTTCCGATGTGACAAGGAAGTGAACAGAGGATCTTCTGGTTACAGGCCTAACTCTCTAATGTCTAGGGCATCACCTCCACAGTGCAACAATGCACTCACAGGCTCTCCAACCATGAAGCACCAGTGTATTCTTACAAACCTGATATCATCTGACCTGTATGTATGGAATGACTGTGTCAAATCCAGGGAATAAATGATTGATTACTTAGGGAGACACAAATGATGTATACTACTTTATTAAATACACTGTGGCCATGCGGTGTGCTTCTATAAGCATGACCCAGTAAAAAGATGCCAAATGTTGGGTACCCCAGGAAATGGAAACAGTGAAGGGGACAGACACCCATATTTCACCTGGCTGTGGCAGTTATATGGATACTTTCTGAAGGCAGAGATGGATCAATTGTCCACCTGGGTGGTTGCCAAACAGCACTCAACGGTATTATGTAGTGTGGTGGATATGGTGACACAGAACAACAATGCATGCCCCCAGACCTGATATGTGCAGGAATAACAACAATATATGCAGTAAAATACACTATTTTCAAGCAGAAAAAAAGCTCAACAGTTACAATGAATATTTGGTAATTTTGCACATGAAAGTTCAAATAATATAGCACATAAGTGTACAATTATTACTGCACACGAGTGATTCAAGTAATACTGCACAAGAATGTATAAGTATTATTGCACATGAAAAAGACAAAAATTGTTAACAATGCGGGTTGTAGAGTCTGACAGCAGCAGTAAGGATGTACATGGGGTATTGCTTTTTCATGTACTTTGGGTGGAGCAGCCTGTAACTGAAGGACCTTTCCAGTGCAGTCAGGGTGTCACACATGGGGTTGGAGGCGTTCTCCAGCAGGGATGATAGCTTAGCCATCATCATTCTTTCTCCCACCTGCTGCATTGAGATAAGAAGACTTCCCAGGACAGAGCTGGTCATCCTAATCACTTTGTCAAGTCTCTTCCTCTCAGCAGTTGTGATGCTGCTGCTCCATCAAACCATTTCCATAGAAAATGACTGATACCACTCCAAAATCAAAGAATGTCCTCCGAAAACAGAGGTGGGACGAAGTCACCATCAAGTGACTGTCAAGTTATGAATCAGTAAGTCCCAAGTCAAGTCTCAAGTCATAAGGACCACCAGTTGTTTGCA
This sequence comes from Thalassophryne amazonica, assembly GCF_902500255.1. Taxonomy (NCBI): domain Eukaryota; kingdom Metazoa; phylum Chordata; class Actinopteri; order Batrachoidiformes; family Batrachoididae; genus Thalassophryne; species Thalassophryne amazonica. The sequence goes on along the minus strand of NC_047110.1, from coordinate 35,398,810 downwards.
AGCTGACTTGAGACTTGACTTGGAACTTGCAGATCGATGACTTGAGAATGACTTGACACTGACTTTGTCTCATCTTTGTCAGGAGCTCCCCTTGAACGCCAAATGACCTGAGTTGCCTCAGCAGGCAGAGTCTGCTGGGGCCTTTCTTATAAAGTGTAGTTGTGTTGTTTAGTGTAGTTGTTTGACCAGCCTAGTTCATTGTTTAGGTGAACACCCAGGTACTTGTAAGAGCCCGCTATCTTAATATCCATTCCCTGTATCTTCACTGGTGTCGGTGGAGAGCACCTGTACCTGCACCGTCTCTTAGGTTTTTCCGACATTAATTTGGAGGCAGTTCTGCTGACACCAGTCCACTAAGTTCTGGGTTACCTCTCTGTATTCTCTGTCATCCTCGTTAGTGATGAGTCTGACAGAGTCCTCAAAGAACTTTTGCAAGTGACAGAGTTGAAAATGAAATCTGCCATGTAGAGGGTGAAGAGAAAGGGAGCCTAATGGTTCCTTGTGGGGATCCTGTACTGCAGATGACTATGTCAGAGATGCAGTCCAGTGCACTCACATACTGTGGTCATTCTGTGAGGTAATCCAAGGTCCAAGATGAGAGGTGGGGGTCCACACCTGTGTTCTCCAGTTTGTCACTCAGAACCACTGGCTGTATGGTATAGAAGGCACTGGAGAAATCAATTAACATCATTCTCACAGTGGTCCCAGGCTTTTCCAGGTGAGCAAGAGCTCTATGTTGGAAGTAGATGACAACATTATCCATTCCGATAACAGGCTGGTATGTAAACTGTAGTTGATCCATTGATAATTTTACAAGGGTGCGGAGATGTCCAAAGACCAGCCTCTACAGGATCTTTATCAGGTGCAATGTCAGTGCCAAAGGCCTGAAGCTGCTGAAGTCCTTAAAAAAAGCACATAATACGAGCAAAGCGCCGCACAGTGGCTCAAAGCTTGCTCATGGTACAGCGAGTCCCAAACAGAAAGTGCCAAATTTTGAGTCCACAGTGAAACAGGAAATGTCAATTGCTGAACACTTCCTGGCATGGGTGGAGCTAGAGCAGAGGCCAGGGTTGCACTGGACTCCCCTGAAATCTGATGATTGCCAGGTCACAGCACCTTACATCAGGTTGAAAAGAGCTGCATTTTGAAATTATAGAGTCACACTGACTGCTAGATTCCTCCTGTCCAGTAGCTGGTGCTGTGCATCACAAAAAGTTATAATCCACCTTAGTAGACTAAGAAAAATGCTTGCCTCAGATTTGAACTGAACATGTCGTTTGAACCATGGACTAATAATGACTCCAAAGTTATATTGGTGAGTAAACAACCGTATGGTGAAAGAAACTTTTGTATTTCTTCATAATTGATGTAAAATTCCAAGAAATACCACACACAAATTAAAATGTGTGAAATATCAAGTGTTCCAACACTTTTCGAGGGCACTGTACCCTAACCTTATGATGAGTGCAAAATGAGTGTGGTATTATTACTGTTTTGTTTAGGAATATTTAATTTTCACTGTTGCTGCACTTTGTGTGAAATCAAGATGCTTAACATTTAACACACATTTAAAGGGAGAGTCAGAGTGCAGCAGATTGTGTGCTATGTTTGCTTAATTAGGTCATGTGACTTTTGACGCGGAGGCACGTCATTTGACTCCAGAGGGTTAACAATGGCAATGATTCTTAATATTCATTATCAAGCCATGATGAGAAACAAATGTAACTGATGATTGATGTTTTAAAGTTAACCCTCTGGGGCCGACACTGTCGTATATGACAGCTAAGACCAAACTTTACTAAATTATAAATAACTTTTTAATGATGTGATATAGAAATGTACTTTTTTTTGCCATCTTTGTACTCCTCATAGAAGCTATGTGATGATGTGTGCAGTGTGAGTGTCCAATCGGTTCACCGTCACATGGTTTTCCAAAATCCAATCGTAGGGCAGATTTACCTCATGTGAAAAGCCAAAGATCATTTTCAGGAGTGATATATTACTAGTTGGCTGTTTGAATAGCCCCTTGGGTGCTCCAATGAGTACATACTATTGGGCTCTAATGCGCCCTGCACCATTACGCACAGCGATCAGTGAAAGCAGATGGAGCACCTCTGATGACAGTCTCATGTGCTCAAACAAAGAGTGTATAACTATCAAGATTGCTCCACTAGTTTGCATGTGAATGTTACTGGATAACTCTGTTGCTTTCTCGGTGTAAAGCACTGTTTACCATATCAATGGAGTGAGGGGGAGGGCTGCTCCTCAGACTGTAAGGAGCCAAATTGGGCCAAAGTGTGAATGAAAGGTGCTTTAGGAGCAGCACAGAACACTCCAAAACACAATAGAAGTAGATGTTTGTGATGTAACCTTTGTGTAATAGCAGACAGAAATTGCTTTGAGATGAAGACAAACAAAACACAGACATTTTGTATATATTGTTCAAACATGCATTTGTGTTTATTGTTTAAACCTTTTTGTTGTACATAGCAGCTAAAATTATTGGCCAGCTGATATATCAAATGTGCACTACAAAATATAGTCAAAGTGGAATTTAATGTAATGGATACAATGTGTGCCTGGGAAGAATGTGAAAAAACTTTTCATTTATCATGCAAATTTGTAAGGCCAAACTTGGAACACAGTTCACAATGTTTCAAAATCATTGCAATATTTGCCCATGTTCTGAAACATGTCTGGAGTCAAGAGCAAGAAGGCCCCTTCATAGCAAGGATGAGGCCGACTTGCACATGAAAGGAGGATTCGGACAACAGTCTTGCAAATTTCAACTGTACTCAAACGCCTCGTACAGCAGTCTCAGCATTCGGCACATACAAGAGCACATACACTCTACATTCACATTGTGTTCACACTGGAAAACAATCTAATGGCAGTCGAGTTGCAGTCGTACCATAATCGGACTGCAGTCGCAATGTTCATATGTCAAGTTGTACACAAGTTCAACCATTCGGACTGTGGTCGAGTGTGGTGGCAAGAAATGTTTGGCCACGTGGAATGCTGGCCAAATATCCCAACTGAGCCAGCCTTCACACTAGAGGACGAATGAGAGCGAATTGCACCCGAATGGCTATTTCACCCACACTCAGCCAAAGTCGAGGCACACTCCACAGACCAACAGCAGTCACAGTGCATTCTCAACAGCCTGGTTCAATTGCATGGCAAACCCGAATGTAGCGCACAACCCACTACTGTTGAGGTGCGGTTGAAGTGGTGAAAGCTGGAATGACAGTCGGAGCGCAGTGTGATCACTGTCCAGCACAGCGCACACATCTGTATGGGCTGTTATGTCCATGATGGACCTAATTTAACAGATACAGTGTCTTCCCCGCCCATGGATTACATAATACAGAAGACTGCTGGAGCTCTGACAGGTTCTTGGTCACCCCTCCGACTAAGGCCCTTCACCTCCGATCGCTCAGTTTTGACGGGTGGCAAGGTTTATAGTTCGGTTATATTTTCAGTTAAGTAGACTACCCAAGGCATTTTCTGTTAAAAAGCAGACAACAGGCTGATTCTTATGTGTTTTGACTTGCAGAGTTAAAAAAAAAAAAAAAAATCTGTTGGCATGCTGTATCTTTAATCTTTCACCTTCTAATTTGCATAAAACAAAATGGCCACCCATTTCATCAAATTTCCCACAAGTTTACTTGTATTAGTAAGTAAGTAATTTGTATTAGAAACAGAAATAAAAGTTATATTCTTGTGTATTTTGAGGTGCAGAATTCAAATATTGTTGTTCGCATGCTGTATCTCTACTCCACTGCCTAATTTGCAAAAAACAAAATGTCTGCCTGGATTTTCACGTTTTCCCAAAGTTTGCCTGTTTTTGCTCAAGAAAGGTAGTGAAACCTCTTATGTTTGTGTTATTTGAACTGCTGAGTTCGTAGTTTCTTATTTGCAAGCTGTATCTTCTCTCCTTCATCCATAATATGCATGAAAAAAACATGGCTGTCTGCTGTTTTCATACTTTGTAGAAGCTTGTTCTACAAAAGAAACTGATAACAAAACCAATTTTCCCCTCATGCCTCAGCTGCACAATCATGCCTACAAATGCATATATTTGTCACTTACTTATACTAGTCTGTTGAAAAACATCTCCTGTGGATATAAATCACATTATCATTATATTCATTCTTTGATGGCATGTGAATGACTCTTGTGTATTTTTTATCACAAGTGATGAACAATATAATGATAATACTATGTGAAAACCTATATAATTGGCTCAGTACAGCACAGATAATGTATACAGCTTCAGCACCAGAGGCTTCTGCTTTTGACACCAGAGGGCAGGCCTCACTGGCCAGTGGCCAGGCACATGGTGCCACAGTGACTTAACAGCAGCCACAGCATGGACGTGGTCAGTCAAACTGCATTGTTCCCTGATATATTTGTGCAGTTCATTGTTTCACACTCATGTTAAGGAGACTCTATTATACTTTGTTCATCTATATCTGTGCATGTTCATGTTCTAGTGTGTTAGTTTGTATGGACAAGTTCCAATCTTGTGGTATTGGTTTTGTAGTATAATATATTATACTTTGTAGCATTAGATTAGGTTTGTGTTGTCTCTTGTCTGCTGATTCTCTTTATATACACTGTGTTAGGTTGCCAGTGTCCCTTGTCACTAGATTGATTTGCATATAATCTTGAAAGTGTTACATAGTAAGATAATATCATTGATTCTCTGTATTCTCTAGCATCTGGGTTTAGTTGCGTTCATCATTTCACTTGTGGAGTGACTTCCTCTTGTTAGCTTTTTCTCTTGTTACATACTTCAGTGGTGATCAAAACATTTTGACTGTTCTCAATACTTATTTAGGTAACAATCTCTGTTGTCTTGAATTGAAAAATGGAAGCATTAGGCCGCATGAAATGAGATTCTTTATTGGATGGTGATGTCTGCCTCATTTGTCAGGGCTGCACAAAAGAAAATCTTGTTCAGGGTAGTGACTATCAGGCATGGCACAAACCAGAGGGACACAAATGCAAGCTCACAAGAGTGATAAAGTTCAAATGGTTTAATAACAGGCAGGGGTTCAGTACACGGGTGGTCCATTACCAAAGCAAAGGTAGCAAAAGGACAAGAGGATGAGACGTGGTACAAAAAACAGGCACAGGTCAAAAAACGCAGTTTAAGAGCTATCAGAGGCAAGGCAAAGTCAAGGTCAAAAACAAGGCAGAGTCAAAATACATACATGCAAGAATGAAACAAGGAACAGGGCTGGAAAGTGTACAAAGACAACGATCTGGTGGTGAGCTGTGAGGGCTTAAATAACTGGTGGCGTAATTAGTGAAACAAGATGCAGGTGTCAGTGAAAGTTCTGGAAGGGGGCGTGACTAGTGAACAAAGATATGCATGGGGCAAGATAGTGAAGGCAGGAAAACAGAGTGGAGTGATGAAACAGACAAAGACACGTGAGCAGGTGCAAGAGTGGGAGTGGATGAAAACACAAAGCAAAAAAGGTAATAGTGAGAGATGAAGACACAAGAGCTGGTGCAGGGGCAAATGAAAATGAGGCAAAAACAGAGACCATGGACAGATTAAAATACAACTATAACCAGGACAGAGCATGAACATGAGAACTGAAAACAAAACCGGACATAAAAGCATAACTGAAATCACAAATGAGATAAGCCAAAATAAACTACTGATAAAAAGAGAATAAACAAACCCGATAACTACAGAAAAATGCAATTTATGAAACAAGATAACTGATAAACAGAAAGTGCAATAAAAAACAAATGGAACATAATAAGATAAGAAACACTGACGATAAATAATAACAAAACCCTGTGACTAAAGCATAATATAATAAATGTGATAAACAGAATAAAACTAAGACTAAAGCAATTTTCAATTTTCAATTTATTTTCATTTATATAGCGCCAAATCACAACAGAGTTGCCTCCAAGCGCTTCACACAGGCAAGGTCTAACCTTACTAACCCCCAGAGCAACAGTGGTAATGAAAAACTCGCTCTGAGGAAGAAACCTCAAGCAGACCAGACTCAAAGGGATGACCCTCTGCTTGGGCCATGCTACAAACATAAATTGCAGAACAATTCACAGAACAATTCACGGACAAATATACAAGAAATGCTATTGGCGCACAGGACAGGAGGGTCGCCAACACAAATACAACTCCCATCTCTGGATGGAGCTGCACCTTAAACAGAGAGATAAAACAGAATCAGGCATCAGAAAGACAAAAAATACTGTATAATTTGCCAACATTAAGCAACAAGAAAAACAGAGAAATACTAAGGTGATCACTGGCCACTAGCCCTAAACTTCACTAAAAGACCCAGAATTTAAATCAAGTTGAGGCCGCAGCCCGCTCCAATTACTAATAAATGAATTAAAAGAGTAAAAAGCGGATAACAAAACTGTACCAGTATGCTAGCCATATGAAAGGGAAAATAAGTGCGTCTTACGTCTGGACTTGAAAATCTCCACAGAATCTGACTGTTTTATTGACGCAGGGAGACCATTCCACAGAACAGGGGCACGATAAGAGAAAGCACTGTGACCCATGGACTTCTTATTCACCTTAGGGACACAAAGAGTCCTGCACCCTGAGAACATAAAGGCCGGTACGTAAGGTTTAATTAGGTCAGCTAGGTAGGGAGGTGCCAGTCCATGAATAATTTTATAGGTTAGTAGCAGAACCTTAAAATCTGATCTCACTGGGACCGGAAGCCAGTGAAGGGATGCCAAAATGGGTGTAATGTGGTCGAACTTTCTGTTTCGTGTCAAAAATCTGGCTGCAGAAACTGGACCAAGAGTGAAAGCAAATAATAAACAATAAAGCAAAACTAAATATGTGGCAAAGAAAAGATACACAGGGAATAAATGAAACAAAACCAAATCTAACATGAACATGACAATGATAATAAGACATGGCATAGAGCATGGGTTAAAGTTCTCCGTCACCATGACGGATTTCCGTCATTTGGAAAATTTAACCACACATATGCATGCGCACGTGGTGACATGCGTGTTTTGGGGCCGAAATATGATACTCTCACTGTCAAAGCAACATCCTGTTCTGCGCTAATCAAAGCAGCAGCAATGTCAGCGTGGTCTGTGGGGGAAGGGACTGTGTGAATTTTCACTCCTCTTCACTCTGTTTACTGCTTGCCATGAGCCACGGTCCTTCCCCTCCCTGTCTTTGTGGGAACATTGGCAGGCCTTCCCCAAGTTGAGCAGGGCATGGCTTTGGTTTGAACCAATGAAGCATTGATCCGACTCACTGTTTCGATGGTTTCGCTTTATCTTAATTTTCCCCCGCTAAAACCCTAAAGAGCATATGTCTGTGAGTAATATTTACCTTTTTTATATTAAACCGACCTGTTATGGTCTTCTAAAACAGTTGATAGATGTATTTTATAACTTAAAAACGGGACCGATGCTAACGTGTTAGCATGTCTATGGCATTTTCAATGTTATACACTCAACATAAATATAAACGCAACACTTTTGGTTTTGCTCCCATTTTGTATGAGATGAACTCAAAGATCTAAAACTTTTTCCACATACACATTATCACCATTTCCCTCAAATATTGTTCACAAACCAGTTTAAATCTGTGATAGTGAGCACTTCTCCTTTGCTGAGATAATCCATTCCACCTCACAGGTGTGCCATATCAAGATGCTGATTAGACACCATGATTAGTGCACAGGTGTGCCTTAGACTGCCCACAATAAAAGGCCACTCTGAAAGGTGCAGTTTTGTTTTATGGGGGGGGGGGGGGGGATACCAGTCAGTATCTGGTGTGACCACCATTTGCCTCATGCAGTGCAACACATCTCCTTCACATAGAGTTGATCAGGTTGTCAATTGTGGCCTGTGGAATGTTGGTCCACTCCTCTTCAATGGCTGTGCGAAGTTGCTGGATATGGGCAGGAACTGGTAAACGCTGTCGTATACGCCGGTCCAGAGCATCCCAAACATGCTCAATGGGTGACATGTCCGGTGAGTATGCCGGCCATGCAAGAACTGGGACATTTTCAGCTTCCATGAATTGTGTACAGATCCTTGCAACATGGGGCTGTGCATTATCCTGCTGCAACATGAGGTGATGTTCTTGGATGTATGGCGCAACAGTGGGCCTCAGGATCTCGTCACGGTATCTCTGTGCATTCAAAATGCCATCAATAAAATGCACCTGTGTTCTTCGTCCATAACAGACGCCTGCCCATACCATAGCCCCACCGCCACCATGGGCCACTCGATCCACAACACTGACATCAGAAAACCGCTCACCCACACGACGCCACACACGCTGTCTGCCATCTGCCCTGGACAGTGTGAACCGGGATTCATCCATGAAGAGAACACCTCTCCAATGTGCCAAATGCCAGCGAATGTGAGCATTTGCCCACTCAAGTCGGTTACAACGACGAACTGGAGTCAGGTCGAGACCCCGATGAGGACGACGAGCATGCAGATGAGCTTCCCTGAGACGGTTTCTGACAGTTTGTGCAGAAATTCTTTGGTTATGCAAACCGATTATTTCAGCAGCTGTCCAAGTGGCTGGTCTCAGACGATCTTGGAGGTGAACATGCTGGATGTGGAGGTCCTGGGTTGGTGTGGTTACACGTGGTCTGCGGTTGTGAGGCTGGTTGGATGTACTGCCAAATTCTCTGAAACACCTTTGGAGACGGCTTATGGTAGAGAAATGAACATTCAATACACGAGCAACAGCTCTGGTTGACATTCCTGCTGTCAGCATGCCAATTGCACGCTCCCTCAAATCTTGCGACATCTGCGGCATTGTGCTGTGTGATAAAACTGCACCTTTCAGAGTGGCCTTTTATTGTGGGCAGTCTAAGGCACACCTGTGCACTAATCATGGTGTCTAATCAGCATCTTGGTATGGCACACCTGTGAGGTGGGATGGATTATCTCAGCAAAGGAGAAGTGCTCACTATCACAGATTTAAACTGGTTTGTGAACAATATTTGAGGGAAATGGTGATATTGTGTATGTGGAAAAAGTTTTAGATCTTTGAGTTCATCTCATACGAAATGGGAGCAAAACCAAAAGTGTTGCGTTTATATTTTTGTTGAGTTTAATTAGCATTAAGCTGTTCGCATCTCAGCACAGTTTGTGTGCATGTTTTCTGTATAATAAATAATTAATGGCTTAGTGTTTGTTGTCCTAAAAGAGTCAAATGTATTACGAATTGTAATTTATTGATTTATTTTTATTTATATATTAATAATAATAATAATAATAATAATAATAATAATAATAATAATACCGACAACAACAAAAGTAATAACTAATATTGCTACAATACAATTTTAGAGAATCAGACAAAAAGAACCTGATAAAACAAAACACAACAGAAAAGGTAAAACCAAGTAACAATGAACATAAATAAATAAACAACTGTTAACTGTGAACACCTAGTGACTCTTACACCTCCACTTCATCCCAAACCACATCTAAGCTGTGTTTTTACACAAGAAAAATAAAATGCAGTAAAATGCACATTTGTGTCTTTTTTCATGAAAATAACGTATTAAAGATCACATACGTGGTGTGTCCATAAAGTAACGGTCCTTTTTATTTTTTTAAAAACTATATGGATTTCATTCATATGTTTTTACGTCAGACATGCTTGAACCCTCGTGCGCATGCGTGAGTTTTTCCACGCCTGTCGATGACATCATTCGCCTGTGAGCACGCCTTGTGGAAGGAGTGGTCCCGCCCCCTCGTCGGATTTTCATTGTCTGGAAATGGCGGAATGAAAAGGACTTTTTTTCCATCAGAATTTTTTCAGAAGCTGTTAGAGACTGGCACCTGAAAACCATTCGAAAAAGTTATCTGGCTTTTGGTGAAAATTTTACCGGCTTCACAGAGAATAAGGACTTTAACTACAGCTTTAAGGACCCCTTTAAGGACGGTCGGTGCGCCGCGCTCCGAGCTGCGACGTCGCGGCACAAACCACTGGATCATTTCTAAGCTGATGGCTCTGTGGATATGAGACCGTTGTGTGCTCTTTCTGTGGTTATCACAAGAGATGGACATCAGCCATTTTCCAGCATATTTCACTTTTAACAAGAGATTTTGTCATGGAAAGCCGCTCGGAGGCTTCGCGCGTCACGACCGATTCACTGATGAAGCGAGACAAAGGAACACCTCCTTTTCGGAGTGTTAGAGGACATGTTTGGACATGCCTATCTCGGCTTTCAGTGCTTACCAGTCGAGTGAGTATAAGAGAACTTGTGGAGAGCTGGACATGTCCAAACCTGTCCTCTAACACTCCGAAATGGAGGTGTTCCTTTGTCTCGCTTCATCAGTGAATCGGTCGTGACGCGCGAAGCCTCCGCGCGGCTTTCCATGACAAAATCTCTTGTTAAAAGTGAAATCTGCCGGAAAATGGCTGATGTCCAGCTCTTGTGATAACCAGAGAAAGAGCACACGACGGTCTCGTATCCACAGAGCCATCAGCTTAGAAATTATCCAGTGGTTTGTGCTGCGACGTCGCAGCTCGGCGCGCGGCGCACCGACCGTCCTTAAAGGGGTCCTTAAAGGGGTCCTTAAAGCTGTAGTTAAAGTCCTTATTCTCTGTGAAGCCCGTAAAATTTTCACCAAAAACCAGATAACTTTTTCGAATGGTTTCCAGGTGCCAGTCTCTAACAGCTTCTGAAAAAATTCTGATGGAAAAACAGTCCTTTTCATTCCGCCATTTCCAGACAATGAAAATCCGACGAGGGGGCAGGACCACTCCTTCCACAAGGCGTGCTCACAGGCGAATGATGTCACCGACAGGCATGGAAAAACTCACGCATGCGCACGAGGGTTCAAGCATGTCTGACATAAAAACATATGAATGAAATCCATATAGTTTAAAAAAAATAAAAAGAACCGTTACTTTATGGACACACCACGTATTACACTTTAGTCAGGCCTTTAAAATACTTTTGTGGACTCTTTTTGACAAGAATATAACATCATAACTTTATTGCAAGCTCAAATGTTGATGTTGCATGATAAAGGCCTTTTAATAATAACTCAAGAAATAATGACAAAACTCACATGTAAGTAAAAAAAACAAAACAAAAAACAAACAAACAAAAAATGATTAATCGATTAGCATTACGCCACATCGAAAAGAGCCAGTTGAGGTGGCTTGGGCATCTTTTCCGGATGCCCACTGGACGCTTCACTGAAGAGGTGTTCCGGGCACATCCCATTGGGAGGAGGCGCGAGGAAAGACCCAGGACACACTGGAGGGACTACATCTCTCGGCTGGCTTGGGAACGCCTTGGGGTTCCCCCGGAGGAGCTGGGCGAGGTGTGTGTGGATCGGGAGGTCTGGGCAGCTTTGCTTGAGCTGCTGCCCCCGCGACGAAAATGGATGGATGGACGGATGGATAAAATATTCGTTAGTTGCAGCCCTAGTTTGTTTTATGACTGAGAGCATTTACAGATTAAATGTGAATAAGCCAGTTTTGAGTTTCTCAGTGTGCATGCATTTTCAAAACTGGTGACAGTGTTACTTTGTGCACAGCAGAACAACGCTGTCTGTTGCTTTAGGCCCTAATTTTGTATTTTATTGACTGTAAAGCCAGCAACACAGCACTCATTTGGTGCATTCACCGGATTAGAACAAATCAAAATACTACAGAAGAAAAATAATTTTTACTTGAAACTTTGAAGTGAGTTTTCTTTGTTTCAGAGGACTTCATTCCCATTAAAATTCACTAGAATATACAAAATTTGACTTGCTCTTTTAAAAAATTTCTGCGGCAGCACCCCAAGACCCCCCATAATCAATAGTGTGTTTTTACTTCACAGATTGAAGTGACATTTACTTGTTTCAGTGGGCTTCATACTTATTAAAATTCATCAGAATATACAAAATTTGACTTGCTCTTTTAAAAAAAATTCTGTGGGAAATCCCCCAGACCCCATAGTTTGAAGTGAGTTTTCTGTTGTGAAAGTGTAGGAACACGGACCCACAACAGGGGGCGCAAATGAACGGACAATGGAGGAAGTCAAATAACAACACTTTACTGTTGTGAATATGCACAACAAACACAACGGATCACAACAATAGACAGAGAAGTCAATTCACAAGAATGTGTCACGTGGGCAGGCTCGAAGATAAGAGACGTCTGTCCAAAGTAGAACCGGAACCACACGATTTCCTCCGCCACCGAACCCCGGGAATACTGGAGCCGCCAAGTCCCGAACTCCCAGGTGGCCATTGCCTCCGCGTGTCGGATCTGGTACTGCTGGCGAGGAACAAAAACAGTTAAATGTGGGTGCGTTTGCACCCAGTAATCCGTAAGGCGGGAAAACCACCTCCACCTCTCATTGGAAGAATATCTGCTAGTTAACGCACAAAAGTAGTAAAGGGTTACTGTCAAAAAACACAGTCAGCTGAGTACGGTACCTTCTAGGTAGAGCGATATCTCGGCAAAGAGGTGGAGATGTCGTCCTGCTGATATACCACTGTTGATCAGATGATTGGTGACAGCTGTTGTAGGTGATAAGTGACAGCTGTCACCCCGGCTGCTCCTGTGAGGCGGCAGCGCCCTCTGGTGCCTGGAGCCCGCACTCCAGACAGGGCGCCCTCTGGTGGTGGTGGGCCAGCAGTACCTCCTCTTCAGCGGCCCACACAACAGGACCCCCCCCTCAACGGACGCCTCCTGGCGCCCGACCAGGCTTGTCCGGGTGGCGGCGGTAGAAATCGGCCAGGAGGGCCGGGTCCAGGATGAAGCTCTTCTTCACCCAGGAGCGTTCTTCGGGTCCGTACCCCTCCCAGTCCACCAAATACTGGAAGCCCCGGCCCATCCTACGGACATCCAAGAGCCGGCGCACAGTCCAAGCCGGCTCGCCATCGATGATCCGGGCAGGAGGCGGCGCCGGACCCGGAGCACAGAGGGGTGAGGTGTGATGCGGTTTTATCCGGGACACATGGAAAACAGGATGGATCCGCAGTGAGGCCGGAAGCTGAAGCCTCACTGCGGCTGGACTGATGACCTTAAGGATTTTGAAGGGGCCGATGTAACGGTCCTGTAGTTTGGGGGAGTCCACTTTGAGGGGAATGTCCTTTGTGGACAACCACACCTCCTGCCCTGGCCGATACGCAGGGGCCGGGGTCCGCCGACGGTCTGCATGGGCCTTTGCCCTCGTCCGGGCCTTTAGCAAAGCAGAACGGGCGGCGCGCCACACCCGACGGCACTTCCGCAGGTGGGCCTGGACCGAGGGCACACCGACCTCTCCCTCAACCACCGGAAACAACGGGGGCTGATACCCCAGACACACCTCAAAAGGGGAGAGGCCGGTGGCTGAAGACACCTGGCTGTTATGGGCATACTCGATCCAGGCCAAATGGGTACTCCAGGCCGCCGGGTGCGCGGCCGTCACGCAGCGCAAGGCCTGTTCCACCTCCTGGTTTACCTGTTCTGCTTGCCTGTTGGTCTGAGGATGATACCCGGACGAGAGACTCACCGTGGCCCCCAGTTCCCGGTAGAAGCTCCTCCAGACCTGCGAGGAGAACTGGGGACCGCGATCGGAGACGATGTCTGTTGGAATCCCATGCAGCCGGACGACGTGGTGGACCAGGAGGTCCGCTGTCTCCTGGGCAGTCGGGAGCTTCGGGAGAACCACGAAGTGGGCCGCCTTGGAGAATCGGTCCACTATCGTGAGGATGGTGGTGTTGCCCTGGGACGGCGGGAGGCCCGTGACAAAATCCAGGCCGATGTGGGACCAGGGGCGATGAGGCACAGGCAGCGGCTGGAGAAGTCCCGATGCCCTGTGGTGGTCAGCCTTGCCCCTGGCGCAGGTGGTGCAGGCCTGGATATAATCCTGGACGTCGGCCTCCAGGGATGCCCACCAGAAGCGCTGCCGGACAACTGCCACGGTCCTACGCACCCCTGGATGACAGGAGAACTTGGAGCCGTGACAGAAGTCCAGAACTGCAGCCCTGGCCTCTGGTGGGACATAAAGTCTGTTCTTCGGCCCAGTTCCGGGATCCGGGCTCCGTGCCAGGGCCTCCCGGACGGTTTTCTCTACGTCCCAGGTGAGGGTGGCCACGATAGCGGACTCCGGGATGATAGGTTCCGGTGGATCCGACAACTCCGTTTTGACTTCGTCTTCATGCACCCGGGACAAGGCATCCGATCTCTGGTTTTTGGTCCCGGGGCGGTAGGTGATCCGGAAGTCAAAACGGCCGAAGAACAGTGACCAGCGGGCTTGCCTGGGGTTCAGCCGCTTGGCGGTCCTGATATACTCCAGGTTCCGGTGGTCAGTGAAAACCGTGAATGGCACGGACGTTCCCTCCAACAGGTGTCTCCACTCTTCAAGAGCCTCTTTCACCGCAAGGAGTTCTCGATTGCCGACGTCATAGTTCCGTTCGGCCGGGGTCAACCTGCGGGAAAAATAGGCACACGGGTGAAGGACCTTATCGGCCTTTCCGCTCTGAGATATCACAGCTCCTATCCCTGAGTCCGAGGCGTCCACGTCAACCACAAACTGGCGACTAGGATCGGGCTGCACCAGAACAGGTGCAGACGAGAAGCGCCGTTTCAACTCCTTGAACGCGGCATCGCACCGATCCGACCAGGTGAAGGGAACTTTTGGAGAGGTCAGGGTTGTCAGGGGGCTAACTACCTGACTGTAGCCCTTAATGAACCTCCTGTAGAAATTTGCAAAGCCGAGGAACTGTTGCAGCTTCCTACGGCTGGTGGGTTGGGGCCAGTCTCTCACCGCCGTAACCTTGGCCGGATCAGGAGCGACGGAGTTGGGGGAGATGATAAACCCCAGGAAGGACAAAGAGGTGCGGTGAAACTCACACTTCTTGCCCTTCACAAACAGCCGGTTCTCCAACAACCGCTGCAGGACCTGACGTACATGCCGGACATGAGTCTCAGGATCCGGAGAAAAGATGAGTATATCGTCTAGATATACGAAGACGAATTGGTGCAGGAAGTCCCGCAAGACATCATTAACTAATGCTTGGAACGTCGCGGGGGCGTTTGTGAGGCCGAACGGCATGACCAGGTACTCAAAGTGACCTAAGGGGGTGTTAAATGCCGTCTTCCACTCGTCTCCCTTCCGGATCCGAACCAGGTGATACGCATTTCTAAGATCTAGCTTAGTGAAAATCTGGGCTCCATGCAGGGGCGTGAACACTGAATCCAACAAGGGCAACGGGTATCGATTACGAACCGTGATTTCGTTCAGCCCCCTATAATCAATGCATGGACGAAGTCCGCCGTCTTTTTTACCCACAAAAAAGAAACCTACACCCATCGGGGAGGTGGAATTCCGGATCAACCCGGCGGCTAAAGAGTCCCGGATGTAGGTCTCCATTGATTCGCGCTCAGGTCGTGAGAGGTTGTACAGCCTGCTGGACGGGAACTCAACGCCTGGAACCAAATCAATGGCACAATCGTACGGACGGTGGGGGGGAAGGGTGAGCGCCAGATCCTTACTGAACACATCTACAAGGTCATGGTACTCCACCGGCACCGTCCCAAGATTGGGCGGGACTCTGACCTCCTCCTTAGTCTGGGAACCGGGAGGAACCGAGGAACCTAAACATACCCGATGGCAGGTCTCGCTCCACTGAACCACTACCCCGGACGGCCAATCGATCCGGGGATTGTGTTTTAACATCCAGGGGAACCCGAGAATCACACGGGAGGTGGCAGGAGTCACAAAAAACTTGATCTCCTCCCGGTGGTTTCCTGACACCACCAGAGTTACTGGTGGTGTCTTATGTGTGATTAGAGGGAGTAGGGAGCCATCTAGTGCTCGCACCTGCACAGGCGAGGTAAGCGCCACCAGAGGGAGCCCTGCCTCCCTGGCCCATCTGCTGTCTAGCAGATTCCCTTCAGAGCCCGTGTCCACCAGTGCTGGGGCCTTCAGGGTTAAATCCTCATAAAGGATTGTAACTGGGAGTCGTGTGGCAATATGGGTATGTCCCACGTGAATGTTTTGGCCCACCCCTAACCCAGTTTCTAGGGGCGGGCGTTGGTGTTTAACCGCTCGGGGCAGTCCCTCACTTGATGCTCTATTGAGCCACAAACAAAGCACGCTCCGCGGACCAGCCTCCTCTGTCTATCTGGTGGCCTAAATGTGGCCCTGCTCATGTCCATAGCTTCATCAGCAGGGGGAGCTGTAACCACACGGAGCGTAGAGGCCGTGGAGCGTGGGGAGGGCGGAACTCGGTCGGAACCGGAAGGGAGAGGGACGGCGCGTGCCCGGCCACGCCCTTCGTCTCGTTCCCGACGGCGTTCTTCTAACCGATTGTCTAATTGTATAACGAGATCAGTAAGCTCGTCTAAATCCTGCGGTTCGTCCTTGGCCACCAGGTGCTCCTTCAGGACCAACGACAGTCCGTTTACAAAGGCGGCACGGAGGGCAGTGCTATTCCAGCCGGACCTCGCAGCCGCGATGCGGAAGTCGACTGCATAAGCAGCTGCGCTCCGGCGCCCCTGTCTCATTGACAGCAGCACGGCTGAAGCGGTCTCTCCTCTATTTGGGTGATCGAACACTGTTCTGAACTCCCTCACAAACCCATCATATGTCAGAAGGAGCCGTGAATTTTGCTCCCAGAGCGCTGTAGCCCAAGCGCGTGCCTCGCCGCGAAGCAGATTAATTACATAAGCTATCTTACTAGCATCAGTCGCGTACATGACGGGACGTTGTGCGAAGACGAGCGAACACTGCATAAGAAAGTCCGCGCATGTCTCCACACAACCCCCGTACGGCTCTGGAGGGCTTATGTATGCTTCAGGGGAAGGTGGGAGGGGTCGTTGAATGACCTGTGGAACGTCACTGTTGCGCACAGGATCAACAGGAGGGGGAGCCGCAGCAGCGCCCTGAGGGCGCGCTTCCACCTGCGCGAGCCTCCACCCTGCGGTTAAGGAGGACGTTCTGCTCGGTCATTAGATCCAACCGAGCCGTAAAGGCGGTGAGGATTTGCTGCAACTCACCGATCATTCCTCCTGCAGACGCCTGTGCGCCCTGCTCTTCCACTGGCCGTTCAACAGCCGGTTGACGCCCCTCGGGGTCTGTCACGGTGGCCGAGATATCCTGTTGTGAAAGTGTAGGAACATGGACCCACAACAGGGGGCGCAAATGAACGGACAATGGAGGAAGTCAAATAACAACACTTTACTGTTGTGAATATGCACAACAAACACAACGGATCACAACAATAGACAGAGAAGTCAATTCACAAGTATGTGTCATGTGGGCAGGCTCGAAGATAAGAGACGTCTGTCCAAAGTAGAACCGGAACCACACGATTTCCTCCGCCACCGAACCCCGGGAATACTGGAGCCGCCAAGTCCCGAACTCCCAGGTGGCCACTGCCTCCGCGTGTCGGATCTGGTACTGCTGGCGAGGAACAAAAACAGTTAAATGTGGGTGCGTTTGCACCCAGTAATCCGTAAGGCGGGAAAACCACCTCCACCTCTCATTGGAAGAATATCTGCTAGTTAACGCACAAAAGTAGTAAAGGGTTACTGTCAAAAAACACAGTCAGCTGAGTACGGTACCTTCTAGGTAGAGCGATATCTCGGCAAAGAGGTGGAGATGTCGTCCTGCTGATATACCACTGTTGATCAGATGATTGGTGACAGCTGTTGTAGGTGATAAGTGACAGCTGTCACCCCGGCTGCTCCTGTGAGGCGGCAGCGCCCTCTGGTGCCTGGAGCCCGCACTCCAGACAGGGCGCCCTCTGGTGGTGGTGGGCCAGCAGTACCTCCTCTTCAGCGGCCCACACAACATTTTCTTTGTTTCAGAGGGCTTCATACCCATTACAATTCACCAGAATATACACAATTTGACTTGCTCTTTTAAAAAAAAATTCTGGGGAGATCCCCCAGACCCCCCACAAAAAAATACTGTGTTTTTAATTAACAGTTTAAAGTGAGTTTTCTTTGTTTCAGAGGGCTTCATACCCATTAAAATTCACCAGAATATACAAAATTTGACTTGCTCTTTTAAAAAAATTCTGGGGGAGATCCCCCAGACCCCCATAGTTTGAAGTGAGTTTTCTTTGTTTCAGATGGCTTCATACCCATTAAAATTCACCAGAATATACACAATTTGACTTGCTCTTTTAAAAAAATTCTGGGGAGATTCCCCAGACCCCCATAATCAATATTGTGCTTTACTGAACAGTTTGAAGTGAGTTTCTTTCTTTCAGAGGGCTTCATACCCATTAAAAGTCACCAGAATATATAAAATTTAACTTGCTCTTTTAAAAAATTTCTGGGAGAGAACCCCCAGACCCCCCATAACCAATACTGTGTTTTTACTTCACAGATTGAAGTGAGTTTTATTTGTTTCAGAGGGCTTCATACCTGTTAAAATTCACCAGTATACACAAAATTTGACTTGGTCTTTAAAAAATGTTCTGGGGGAGCACCTCTAGACCCCCCAGAATCAAGACTACACCCCACCCCCCACCACCACCCTTTTATGTATCTTTATGTTCAGGTTTTGCATTCTTTTTATGCTTTGTCTGTCTCTCCTTAGAGGCTATTTAGAATAGATTTGTATACTGTATAATGCATTTATTGTATTTATTGAGGAAAAAAAGAGTGTGTGCCCCATCACGCCACATTTTAGAGAATTGCTGGCATTGATTTTTGCCAGGAAAAATTTCAGTCAGATGAAAATTTATTGCTTTAACCCATGGCATAGAGGCTCAGAACACAGAAAAAGGTCCATAATCATAACAGCTGGCCCCAAAAGGGCCAGACCATGACAGTGACAAAGGAAGAGCTATATTGCAGGATAGTGCAAGAGTCCATCACAAGCTCAAAGATATGGAGAACAAACTCACAACTGAGGGATATTGAGTTCTGATGAGACTGGCATAGATCCTGCTACAGTTGGTTCACCAACAAGACAAATATTAGGAGACTACAGAAAAGGTGAATGTCTCAAGACACCAATTAACCCATTGCAGGTCCCTCCACTGATCCAGCTGCAAGACTCAGAAGTGCCTCCAGTAATTTCAAATGGCCCTTTGCATATTCTGCCAGGAGGAGAAGGCTGACAAGAATCTGCACAATGTTGAGACCTTCAAGATAAATGAAAAGGTACTGAAGGCTGCAGAGTTTGATCATGATCTGCACATTGCTCTTGCTGGTTGTGGTGATCTTGTGGCAGCAGAAGCAAAACATTAGAACAGTTTTACCCACATTTGATGTTTAGAGACATGGATATTTATTCAAGAAATGTGTTTCATTCCAAACTGTCGTTCTTTTTTACTTCATTTTGCTTATTTGTTTGCCTTGTTCAAGTCAAAGATGACTTACTTTTTTACCGGTAACACCACCAGGCTGCCACTAAATTGATTACTTTTTTAGCTAATTATGGGGTGAAGGAGTAGGGATACAGCTTTCCAACAACATTTAAATTCAGCAGGTCAAATTACATAGAAATATAAGTTGTATTTTCTCACCCAAAGGAAGTAACACCACACTTCGGACAAATTTGATGAAGTGGGCAGCCATTTTGTTTATGGAAATTAGGGGTGAAGGAGTAAAGAACTGAATAACTGAACTCAGCATGTCAAAATACATAGAAATAGAACTTTTATATTCTCTTCTAATGCAAACACAAGCAGACTTTTGAAAAGCTTCATGAAATGAGAGGCCATTTTGTTTTATGCAAATTAGGGGTGAAGGGGTAAAGATACAGCTTGACAACAATAATATTTGAATTCAGCAGGTCAAAATACATAGAAAAGGATGTTTAGTTTGCTTTTATATGAGCGAAGCATCGCGCAGCATCCTAAACAGGGTGTCCTGAACTTATTTTCCTCACTGTAGCTGCCTGCAGTCAGGTTTGAAATCAGCTCCGTTGTCAGCCTGCAGGAACCCAGAGGTAGAAGGTGTTTGTTGAAAATGGTGTCTGGTAGCTTAAAAAAAATTGTTGGAGCCAAATTCAAGTCTTTGTGAATTTAGAAAAAAGTAAGACTTTAACAGTATTGAAAATTATGAAAAGGAGAAGTTGCTTTTCTGTAAATTCACTCTTAATTTGAAAAGCTCAGCTGGGAAGTTCTCTTTAAGAATTCAAAAGACTTTACACACCTTAAAGCGTCAGGTTAAACTTTAAGTCTGTTAAAAGTAAAAAATGAGCGAATGCAACGTGGTAGCTTAGCTTAGCTTAGGACTGCTTAGCAACGGGGTCTTGGCCAAAAAAAATTAAAAATTAAGCATTTACAAAGAAGAAAGCAAAAAGAGAAGATGGGCAGAAGAAGGGTGCAGAAGGGCTCTGTCCTAACTTCCTAAAGGGGGACTGATGTCACCAACCTCCACCCATTTAGGGTGTGTGTAATCTCACAGAAACTTCATGTCCTCAGAGGGCAGACAGAAATGATTCAACTATTTAAACACATTAATTAATTTGAAATACTATTATTACTCAAATGGACACCATTCATCGTCACTTAAGCACATCTTTGAATAAACAGAATACTTCAACATCAACATTTTAGATAATGTGGAAAGATTCACTTACACACATCAGTTGCAAGGAGCACATATCAATAAATTGGAATGATTACATGCAAAGCACTTTATTTGATTAATCAGTACAAACAAACATAAGTCTTTAGATATTGGGGCAACTGTTTGTTGTGATTTGGCGTTATATAAAAAACATTGATGATTGATTGATTGATATAAATGAAAGAAATTTTTATTTCAAACCAAAGGTCTTTTCCTTTGCTTTAAACCTCAAGATAAAAGCTGATTGTCCAGACAAAGTTTATGACCATGTGCTATCGTTGAGGAAGCCCCCCCGGATGAGGAGAGGTCCTGTCTTAGCTTGATCATAAAAGTTTGGGTTCTCCTGGCCTGGAGAAGCTCAGATTGACGAGAAACAATTATAATGTCATGTAATTCATAATGACCAAGGTTTACCCGATAAAAGATGAGGGCTTCCCTTTGAAGAACTTTGAATTACAGCTTTGTTTTTTCTCTGCTGAAGCAGTGTTGGACCATCGGGTGAGGTCTCCAGACTTATCTGAAGATCTCCAGATGACTTAGGAATTTCTCATCTGAGGGTGGAAACGCACTCTCTGTCTCCAGTGGGTTTTTTTGTGGTTGAGACAGGATTAATATATTTTATTTAATCAGGGCGAATCGAGGCCATGGCGCGACATAGTCATATCATATATCATATTGATATGACAATTCAATGAGGTATATATCTTCTATTATACATTCCAAATCTAAGGTGGAACTCTACTCGTGTTTACTAAGGTACACCTAAATATCTTTAAAAAAAAAGAGATGAGAGAGTAGAGCACTTACAGTGGGGCCAAAAATATTTAGTCAGCCCTGATTGTGGCAAGTTCTCCTACATAGAAAGATGAGAGAGGTCTGTAATTTTCATCATCAGTACACTTCAACCTATGAGATACAAAATGACAAAAAAAATCCAGGAAATCACATTGTAGGATTTTTAAAGAATTTATTTGTAAATTATGGTGGAAAATAAGTATTTGGTCAATAACATAAGTTCAACTCAGTACTTTGTAACATAATCTTGTTGGCAATGACAGAGGTCAAACGTTTCCTGTAAGTCTTCACCAGGTTTGCACACACTGTAGCTGGTATTTTGGCCCATTCCTCCATGCAGATCTCCTCTAGAGCAGTGATGTTTTGGGGGCGGTCACTAGGCAACATGGACTTTTCAGCTCCCTCAACATATTTTCTATGGGGTTGAGGTCTGGAGACTGGCTAGGCCACTCCAGGACCTTGAAATGCTTTTTACGGAGCCACTCCTTTGTTGCCTGAGCTGTGAGTTTGGGATCATTGTCATGCTGGAAGACCAAGCCACGTTGCATCTTCAATGCTCTCAGTGAAGGAAGGAGGTTTTGGCTTAAAATCTCATGATATATGGCCACGTTCATTCTTCCCTTAACACAGATCAGTTGTCCTATCAACTTTGCAGAAAAACAGCCCCAAAGCATGATGTTTCCACCCCCATGCTTCACAGTAGGTATGGCGTTCTTGGGATGCAACTCAGCATTCGTCTTCCTCCAAACATGACTAGTTGAGTTTCTACTAAAATGTTCTATCTTGATTTCATCTGACCACATGATATTCTCCCAGTCCTCTTCTGGATCATCCATATGCTCTCTGGCAATCTTTAGACGGGTCTGGACACATACTGGCTTAAGCAGGGAACATGCTTGGCACTGCAGGATTGGAGTCCCTCTCTGCGTCATGTGTAGCCTCTGTTACTTTGGTCCCAGCTCTCTGCAGGTCATTAATCAGGTCCCTCTGCTTGGCACTGCAGGATTGGAGTCCCTCTCTGCGTAGTGTGTAGCCTTTGTTACTTGGGTCCCAGCTCTCTGCAGGTCATTCATCAGGTCCCTCCGTGTAGTTCTGGGATTTTTGTTCATCGTTCTCATGATCATTTTGACCCCATGGGATGGAGCCCTAGATCGAGAGAGATTATCAGTGGTCCTTGTATGTCTTCCATTTTCTTACAATTGCTCCCACAATTGATTTATTCACACCAACCTGCTTGACTATTGTAGATTCACTCTTTCCAGCCTTGTGCAGGTCCACAATGTTCTTCCTGCTGTCCTTCGAAAACTCTTTGGTCTTGGCCATGGTTGAGTTTGGAGTCTGACTGTTTGAGGCTGTGGATAAGTATCTTTTATACAGATAACAAGTTCCAACAAATGCCATTAATACAGGTAACAGGTCGAGGACAGAAAAGCTTTTTAAAGAAGTTACAGGTCTGTGAGAGCAAGAAATCTTGCTTGTTTGTGGGTGACCAAATACTTATTTTCCACCATAATTTACAAATAAATTCTTTAAAAATCATACAATGCAATTTCCTGGACTTTTTTTTTCTCATTATGTCTCTCATAGGTGAAGTATACCTATGCTGAAAATTACAGACCTCTCTCATCTTTCTAAGTAGGAGAACTTGAACAATCAGGGGCTGACTAAATACTTTTGGCCCCACTGTAGGTCCCTGGTCTTGAGAACCAGGGATAAAATGCTTTTTTATCCCATGGGAACTCTCCCTACCATCTAAGTGGCTCAAGAATAGGACAGTCATGTATATAAGTGACATTTACATGACAATTTAGTATATGACAATATTGAAATACGATAATTTGGCCATATTGTACAGCCCTATTGTCAACTAGCTGAAAGCTTTGAATACTAATTTACATCTACATTAAAAAAATGCTCAAATTGGCAGGGGTTAAGAGGGCTGTAATTGGGGCGGGGGTCAGCTAAAAAGTTTTTTTTTTACTAATAGCCAAATTTCATAGCCTTAAGAGTGTGCATATCATGAATGCTTGGGTCTTGTTAGATTTGTTAGAATCTACTGGTACCTTGTTTCCCATGTAACAATAAGAACTATACTAAAAACCCTGGATTAATCTTGTTTAGTCACATAGCACTACTATTATTCTGAACACTACTGTACATAAGCAACCAAAATTGTGGAAATTTTTGATGTAATTGGAGGCAGTTTGCTTTATGCAAATTAGGTGGTGAAGAGGTAAAGATAGAGCATGCCAACAGCAATTTTTGAACTCGGCAGGTCAAATGCATAGGAATCATTGTTGTCTGCTTTAACAGAAAATGGCTTGGGCACTTTATACAAGCTTCTTTTCTGAAATGGACCTTACTATCATGGAAGAGTCCTGGTAGATCCAAACTTATTCCAATTACGGATGATGGAGGCCACTGTACTCACTCTTCCCCAGATTTGTGACTGGAGACAATCCTGTCTCAGAGGTCTACAGACAGTACATTTGACTTCATGCTTGGTTTGTGCTCTGACATGGATTGTGAGGCCTTATATGTAGACAGGTGTGTGCCTTTCCACATCACATCTATTAAACTGAATTTACCCCAGGTGGACTCCAGTTCAGCTGTACAAACATCTCAAAGATGATCAGTGGAAACAGGATGCACATGTGCTCAAAATTGAGCTTCATGGCAAAGGATGTGAATACTTATGTACGTATGTTTTGTTGGTTATTTATTCTTAATAAATTTGTAAAAATCTAAAAAAAAAAAAAACTAAAAACAAACATTTTTCACATTGTCATTATGGGGTATTGGGTATAGAATTTTGAAGAAAAAAAATGTCACGTTTAAAGGCTCATTTGTTTTCCCTGTTTTATCATTAGTGTTATGATGTGTTTTTATTCTTGTATTCTTTTATGGTTTTCTTTCTTTTGTGGTCATCTTTTTATTGTGTTTTAAATTTTTAATTGTTTTTTTTATGTTGTGTGAAGCGCCTTGAGACAATTTCATCGTGAATTGGCTCTGCATAAATTAATAAATTTGATTTGATTTGATTTTAGAATTAAGCTGTAACATAACAAAATGTGGAAAAAGTGATGTGAACACTTTCCTGATGCACCGTAGATTGGATGAGTGCAAGGAAAATCAAGAGGTGTGTATGTATTTTCCTGCTCCACTGAAGACAGGCAACTTGTCGCATGGTGTCAGAATACATCAGCCTGTTCCTGACCTAGAATTGTAAGCACAAATCAAATATCCAACATATGAAAACAATGGATGTTGCCATTACTCAATGGGCGGTAGGGTCTCAAGAATAGCTTATATTCTCTTCTATTCTGCCTGTCTTTTTTCAAGTCATTTGATAAATGAGTATGCTTTAATCTTGCTTGAAAGGGAAAAAGGAACATCAAAAGCCCCCATGGATTTATAACCAGTGCAGCAAGAATGTAGAATGAAAAGAATGAGAAGGGTCTCCAAGGCTATATATATACTCAACAAAAATATAAACGCAACACTTTTGGTTTTGCTCCCATTTTGTATGAGATGAACTCAAAGATTAAAACTTTTTCCACATACACAATATCACCATTTCCCTCAAATATTGTTCACAAACCAGTCTAAATCTGTGATAGTGAGCACTTCTCCTTTGCTGGGATAATCCATCCCACCTCACAGGTGTGCCACACCAAGATGCTGATTAGACACCATGATTAGTGCACAGGTGTGCCTTAGACTGTCCACAATAAAAGGCCACTCTGAAAGGTGCAGTTTTGTTTATTGGGGGGGGATACCAGTCAGTATCTGGTGTGACCACCATTTGCCTCATGCAGTGCAACACATCTCCTTCGCATAGAGTTGATCAGGTTGTCAATTGTGGCCTGTGGAACATTGGTCCACTCCTCTTCAATGGCTGTGCAAAGTTGCTGGATATTGGCAGGAACTGGTACACGCTGTCGTATACGCCGGTCCAGAGCATCCCAAACATGATCAATGGGTGACATGTCCGGTGAGTATGCTGGCCATGCAAGAACTGGGACATTTTCAGCTTCCAAGAATTGTGTACAGATCCTTGCAACATGGGGCCGTGCATTATCCTGCTGCAACATGAGGTTCAACATGTTCTTGGATGGATGGCACAACAATGGGCCTCAGGATCTCGTCACGGTATCTCTGTGCATTCAAAATGCCATCAATAAAATGCACCTGTGTTCTTCGTCCATAACAGACACCTGCCCATACCATAACCCCACCGCCACCATGGGCCACTCGATCCACAACATTGACATCAGAAAACCGCTCACCCACACAACGCCACACACGCTGTCTGCCATCTGCCCTGAACAGTGTGACCGGGATTCATCCGTGAAGAGAACACCTCTCCAACGTGCCAAACGCCAGCGAATGTGAGCATTTGCCCACTCAAGTCGGTTACGACGACGAACTGGAGTCAGGTCGAGACCCCGATGAGGACGACAAGCATGCAGATGAGCTTCCCTGAGATGGTTTCTGACAATTTGTGCAGAAATTCTTTGGTTATGCAAACCCATTGTTTCAGCAGCTGTCTGAGTGGCTGGTCTCAGACAATCTTGGTGGTGAACATGCTGGATGTGGAGGTCCTGGGCTGGTGTGGTTACACGTAGTCTGCGGTTGTGAGGCTGGTTGGATGTACTGACAAATTCTCTGAAACGCCTTTGGAGACGGCTTATGGTAGAGAAATGAACACTCAATACACGAGCAATAGCTCTGGTTGCCATTCCTGCTGTCAGCATGCCAATTGCACGCTCCCTCAAATCTTGCAACATCTGTGGCATTGTGCTGTGTGATAAAACTGCACCTTTCAGAGTGGCCTTTTATTGTGGGAAGTCTAAGGCACACCTGTGCACTAATCATGGTGTCTAATCAGCATCTTGATATGGCACACCTGTGAGGTGGGATGGATTATCTCAGCAAAGGAGAAGTGCTCACCTATCACAGATTTAGACTGGTTTGTGAACAATATTTGAGGGAATGGTGATATTGTGTATGTGGAAAAAGTTTTAGATCTTTGAGTTCATCTCATACAAAATGGGAGCAAAAACAAAAGTGTTGCGTTTATATTTTGTTGAGTGTATATATATATATATATATATATATATATATAAAGTATCCGACCATCCATCCATCCACCCATTTTCTTCCGCTTTATCCGGAGTCGGGTCGCGGGGGCAGCAGCTCAAGCAAAGCCGCCCAGACCTCCCGATCCACACACACCTCCCCCAGCTCCTCCGGGGGAACCCCAAGGCATTCCCAAGCCAGCCGAGAGATGTAATCCTTCCAGCATGTCCTGGGTCTTCCCCGGGGCCTCCTCCCAATGGGACGTGCCCGGAACACCTCTCCAGCGAGGCGTCCAGGGGGCATCTGGAAAAGATGCCCGAGCCACCTCAACTGACTCCTTTCAACGTGGAGGAGCAGCGGCTCGACTCCGAGCTCCTCCCGAGTGACCGAGCTCCTCACCCTATCTCTAAGGGAGCGCCCAGCCACCCTGCGGAGGAAACTCATCTCGGCCGCTTGTACCCGCGATCTCGTTCTTTCGGTCATGAGCCAAATCTCATGACCATAGGTGAGGATCGGAACGTAGATCGATAGGTAAATCGAGAGCTTTACCCCCCTACTCAGCTCTCTCTTCACCACCAAGAGAGAGAAGAGAAAGTATCCGACCTTTTTATTTTTTTCAAAAACCATATGGATTTAATCACGTGTGATTGCATCAGCCAAGCTTGAACCTTCGTGCGCATGCGTGTTTTTCATGAAGGTCGGTTGCGTCATTCGCCTGTGAGCAGGCTTTGTGTGAGCACTGGTCCACCCCCTCCTCATTTTTTTATTGCGAATAAATGTTTGAACGATTTGGAGCTTTGCTGCATCAACTTTTTTCCAAAAACTGTGAGAGACCTCCAGATGGACACCGTTCGGAAAATTAATATGGCCTTCAGGGACGATTTTATGGGGATTACACAGATTAAGGAGTGATCCAGACGGTTTAAAGACCGCCCACAACTGCTGAGAGCGCGCCGTGCTCCGAGCGCCGATCGACAGGCTCAAACAACCAGATCATTTCCAATGTGAAGGCTTTGTTGATCCGGGACGTTGTCTGACTTTCACAAAAAGGCAGAAGGCGTGGACATCAGCACTTTTTTGGCACATTGAGACAGACGTGCAGAGGAGTTCTGCACGTCGCGGCCATGGTGGCCACATGGCGCGAAGCAACGCCGTGATGAAGCCTCACAGGACATGTTGGGGCATGTCCAGCTCATGCTCAATTTCTCGGATAATCACACGACTGAAAAGCAACCGACAGCTGTCTGAAATCCACCTGAAAGCCGTCCTGAGAGACCAACACAGAGGTGGTTTTGTGACGCGTAATGAACGGCTCCGTGGCGCGTCCCTCCACTTTTCTTTCCATGAAAAAAACTCAGATCGGCGCTCGGAGCGCAGCGCGCTCTCAGCAGTTGTGGGCGGTCTTTAAACCGTCTGGATCACTCCTTAATCTGTGTAATCCTCATAAAATCGTCCCTGAAAGCCATATTAATTTTCCGGACGGTGTCCACCTGGAGGTCTCTTACAGTTTCTGGAAAAAAATTGATGCAGCAAAGCTCCAAATCATTCAGACATTTATTCGCAATAAAAAAACGACGAGAGGGGTGGACCAGTGCTCACACAAAGCTGCTCACAGGCGAATGATTGCAACCGACAGGCGTGAAAAAACTCACGCATGCGCACGAAGGTTCAAGCTTGGCTGATGCAATCACACGTGATTCAAATCCATATGGTTTTTGAAAAAAAATAAAAAGGTCGGATACTTTTCTCACAGACCTCGTATATACACTCAACAAAAATATAAACGCAACACTTTTGGTTTTGCTCCCATTTTGTATGAGATGAACTCAAAGATCTAAAACTTTTTCCACATATGCAATATCACCATTTCCCTCAAATATTGTGCACAAACCAGTCTAAATCTGTGATAGTGAGCACTTCTAATTTGCTGAGATAATCCATCCCACCTCACAGGTGTGCCATACCAAGATGCTGATTAGACACCATGATTAGTGCACAGGTGTGCCTTAGACTGTCCACAATAAAAGCCACTCTGAAAGGTGCAGTTTTGTTTTATTGGGGGGGGATACCAGTCAGTATCTGGTGTGACCACCATTTGCCTCATGCAGTGCAACACATCTCCTTCGCATAGAGTTGATCAGGTTGTCAATTGTGGCCTGTGGAATGTTGGTCCACTCCTCTTCAATGGCTGCACGAAGTTGCTGGATATTTGGCAGGAACTGGTACACGCTGTCGTATTCGCCGGTCCAGAGCATCCAAACATGCTCAATGGGTGACATGTCTGGTGAGTATGCCGGCCATGCAAGAACTGGGGACATTTTCAGCTTCCAAGAATTGTGTACAGATCCTTGCAACATGGGGCCATGCATTATCCTGCCTGCAACATGAGGTGATGTTCTTGGATGTATGGCACAACAATGGGCCTCAGGATCTCATCACGGTATCTCTGTGCATTCAAAATGCCATCAATAAAATGCACCTGTGTTCTTCATCCATAACAGATGCCTGCCCATACCATAACCCCACCGCCACCATGGGCCACTCGATCCACAACATTGACATCAGAAAACCGCTCACCCACACGACGCCACACACGCTGTCTGCCATCTGCCTCAAACAGTGTGAACTGGGATTCATCCGTGAAGAGAACACCTCTCCAACGTGCCAAACGCCAGCGAATGTGAGCATTTGCCCACTCAAGTCGGTTACGACAACGAACTGGAGTCAGGTCGCGACCCCGATGAGGACGACGAGCATGCAGATGAGCTTCCCTGAGACGGCTTCTGACAGTTTGTGCAGAAATTCTTTGGTTATGCAATCTTGGAGGTGAACATGCTGGATGTGGAGGTCCTGGGCTGGTGTGGTTACACGTGGTCTGCGGTTGTGAGGCTGGTTGGATGTACTGCCAAATTCTCTGAAACGCCTTTGGAGATGGCTTGTGGTAGAGAAATGAACATTCAATACACGAGCAACAGCTCTCTCAAATCTTGCGACATCTGTGGCATTGTGCTGTGTGATAAAACTGCACCTTTCAGAGTGGCCTTTTATTGTGGGCAGTCTAAGGCACACCTGTGCACTAATCATGGTGTCTAATCAGCATCTTGATATGGCACACCTGTGAGGTGGGATGGATTATCTCAGCAAAGGAGAAGTGCTCACTATCACAGATTTAGACTGCTTTGTGAACAATATTTGAGGGAAGTGGTGATATTGTGTATGTGGAAAAAGTTTTAGATCTTTGAGTTCATCTCATACAAAATGGGAGCAAAACCAAAGTGTTGCGTTTATATTTTTGTTGAATATATATATATATATATATATATATATATATATATATATATATATATATATATATAGAATCAAAATAACATTTCTGTAAGAATTTTTTTATTACAAATTCAACTCTTTGAAAGCACTTTTTTATTGATTTACCTCATTATAATCCTTAAATTTCCACCCTCCCAATATTTTTGGAATGTGTTGCAGGCCTTATAAGCAGGAATGCTGCATATGTATATGAACAAATGAATATGACAAAACAAAACATGAAATATCATTCTGTCTGCAAAGAAACAGAAGTTAACCCAAATCAGCACCCCTGGGGTCTGTGTGGGCGCCAGAAGATTAAAATGCTTTAAAAATGCATTTATAATTGGTTTACTGCCAAATCCTATTATGTATTCCTCACGCTATATGTCCACTTAATAAATTCATTACTTTTTAGGAAAAAAATCAAGGAATACTTTTGAAAACTGAAAGTTTGGACACCAATGATGATTTCCATGATTTTCCTTTATAACTCATTGGTTGTTTGGATCAGCAATTTCACTTAAATATATCATATAGCAGACAAACACAGTGATATTTGAGAAGACAAATGAAGTTTATAGGGTTTACAGAAAGTGTGCAATAATTCTTTAAACAAAATTAGACAGGTGCATAAATTTGGGCACCCCAACAGAAAAAAAATACGTCAATATTTAGTAGATCCACCTTTTGCAGAAATAACAGCCTCTAAACACTTCTAATGAGAGTCTGGATTCTGGTTGAAGGTATTTTGGACCATTCCTCTTTACAAAACATCTCAGGTTTGTTGGTTTCCGAGCAAGGGCAGCCCACTTAAAATCACACCACAGATTTTCAATAATATTCATGTCTGGGGACTGACATGGCCATTCCAGAATGCTGTACTTGTTCCTCTGCATGAATGCCTTAGTAGATTTTGAGCAGTGTTTAGGGTCGTTGTCTTGTTGAAAGATCCAGCCCTGGTGCAACTTCAACTTTGTCACTGATTCTTAAACATTGTTCTCACGAATTTGCTGATATTGACTGGAATCCATGTGACCCTCAACGATTACAAGATTCCCAGTACTTGCATTGGCCACACAGCCACACAGCATGATGGAACCACCTCCAAATTTACTGTAGGTATAAAGTGTTTTTCTTGGAATGCTGGTTCCTTTTCTGCCGTGCATACCACCCCTTGTTATGTCCAAATAACTCAATTTTAGTTTCATCAGTCCATAGCACCTTATTCCAAAATGAAGTTGGCTTGTCCAAATGTGCTTTTGCATACCTCAAGTGCAGTGGTGGGCACAGTTCCGCTAAACCGCTAACTGCTAATTATAGAAGATAAAGTTTTCATTATCGGATTAGCTTTTCAGATAACTTTGAAAACCATTATCGAACTAATTACCTTCCGATAAGTTTTGGTCCGATAATTTTTAGACTGCTAACATATTTTTGCAGACATGGTAAACAAAGTTAACAGTTACAAACATTTATGAAGTCTAAAATCAGTTGAATACCTACTTGTTAAATGTTTGTAGTAGATGCACAGTTCCATCCTCTGCAAACCAAAGGAGAGTTGGTTCTAGAAGAAACTGCTCTATCCTCTGCAGGCAAAAGAGAACTGGTCACAGAAAAGAAAAAAAGCTCATTCTTTTGACACCATATAGATACGCTGCCAATACCCATCCATCCATCCATTTTCTTCTGCTTTATCCAGAGTATGTTCACAGGGGCAGCAGCTCAAGCAAAGCTGCCCAGACCTCCCGATCCACACACACCTCTGCCAGCTCCTCCGGCGGAAACCCCAAGGCGCTCCCAAGCCAGCCGAAGAGACATTGTCCCTCCAGCAGGTTCTGGGTCTTCCCCGGGCCTCCTCCCAATGGGACGCGTCCGGAACACCTCTCCAGCAAGGCGTCAATATCACCCAAGTAATCCAGAGGCATGCAGTTTTAGCTTATGGTTAAAATTTTAACCAAACTAATTTTGGGCTAATTTAGCGTCACGTCTGAAGTTTTATAAAGTCAAAATATCAGGTATATGTTTTAGTTTTAAAGTAATGCACTAATTTTGAAGGTTATAGTGTGGAGATGCTGTGCCCAGTTGGCATTATGGGTAATCTCAGTACATTCATGACAGAAGAAATGCATTTCAGATACTCTGATCAGGCTCCACATGGATAACAGCATTAAACTCTTTGTATATTGTGCCTAAAACTCTCGTGAAAAATATTCTCTGGGTTTATAGACATTGTTACTTTGTTTGTTTTATGTAAAAATGCCAGAAGAAGCTTAGATTGTTCCTCCATTATTTTCAATTTCGAATCATTTCATTCGATTCCTGTTTGCTATTTAGAGTCCTGCTTATGTCAAACACTGTCTGTCATCTTTGTTCCAGAGTAATATATATAAGGCGTCTGAAATTCAGTTTGCGTTTATTAAATTCCACACATCTTAAACATACCAGACATGGATTATGTTGAATTTTGTTTTGGCAAATTTTCACGGCCTCCACTGCCATCTACTGGCCAGTAGTGTTCATGGCAGTATTTACCCTAAAGCTGGGCAGACACTGTACAATATTTTCAATCATTGTACTTGGCTCCAGCTCAAACTGTATGACAAAACCACACGGTGTAAAAGTTCAGAGTGTTATGTGTCGGACGCAGCCCGGAGAACCAACCAGCGTTTGAAGGACCCAGTATGAAATAAGCAGAGCACGGTACAAAGGATAACAGAGTTTAATAAACATAACAGTGAAGTGATACGAAAACAACAAAAGAGTGCGCGGTCTGGCGTGGTGGATTGCGGTGCGCTCCCAGCAACGCTAACGGTCCGGAGCCAGAAAACTGTTCGGACCCAAGGACCCCGCCGACACCCCCCAGGTGGCCGCGACAAACCGAGTCTGTGAAAGAAGAAATCATTATGTGAGTCCACACTCAACACACAGAGAGACCACTCAAAGGTGTACAAACAGCAAACACTTCCTGGCTTAATTGCAAATCAGCTTCCCACCCTGCAGGCATAGAACACCCCGTTCACAAAACTCCACTGCAGTGGAAGCTGATTTAAACGACTAACATACAGCTCAATATAATAAGATGTGAGGGACACCACATTTACTGACTGTATAAATGTTAGTCACAAAACCAAACGTACCTCAGGAAGTGTGCTGACAAGCGTGAGACCTCACCCCCTCCTCTTTCACAGACCATGCATCAAACCTGGACGTTCTCTGCATCCACTGATGGGAGATGGCTCTAGAGACGACGATCTCACCCGTCTAGTCACAAGGTCGAGTCTCTGGCAAACACACACTGTGCACTCCAGACTTAAATGCCACCATGTTCCAATCCATGTAGATGCACCACAGCTGGGAGTCCTGACGAGCTGCATGTGATCAGCCTCAGGTGATCAGGGTGAGGTCCTGATAAACTCAGCTACACAGCCACTCAGTCCCAAATGCGCACCACCTGGGAGGAAAACCAAAAGACAGAAACAGAAGACACACAAAAGCCAGCCAGGCACGCCAGCCACAACAGCACCCCACCCTCACGGGAAGCCTCCCGGCGACCACACAAACCTGGCCCAGGAGAAACACCCCCCTCCAGGGACCATGGCTGGAAACCGTATCTGCATTCGTCTTCCAACAGAATCTTCATTTAACAGAACGGCTGATGTCTTCTCCTCTGGCTGCATCTTTGCCTTTGTTTCTGTCAGTCACTTAGCACAGGTGTGGCCAGGAGTTCTTAAACCTGTGCAGTCAGCCTTTGTCCAACCATGTTCAGTCTGATTAGTCATAAAACAAAAAAGACAAACACAAACAACCAAACCACCCCCCCCCCCCCCCCCTCCCAGAGGACCGTCCCATCAAACCCCGGGGAAGGGGAGAAAAGAAAAACAACCCAAACTTAAGCTTGCAAATAACAATGCTAACACCCCCCCCCCTCCCCAGAGGACCGTTCCATCAAACACCGGGGAAGGGGAGAAAAGAAAAACAACCCAAACTTAAGCTTGCAAATAAAAATGCTAACACCCCCTCCCCCCTAACGACATGTAGGGACCAACACCCCCCAGAGGACATCCCGCCAGCTCCAGGAGTAATAACCACAGCCGAGGTCCCTCTGGGATCCAACGTCACCCACGGGGACTCCCAGCGCCTCCCAGAGGACCATTCCATCAACCCCAGGAGACGCCTCCCCTCATGACCAATGGACCCAGCCCCGGCCGTCTATGGCTAGATGGACCCACAGCCCTTTCCCCCCCAGAGGACACCACAGTCACACCCTGAGGGCGGAAACTGGGGGGAAAAACAAAAGGAAAGAAAAAAAACATACAAACAAAACAACCCCAACCCCACCCCCGTGGCGCAGTGGAACTGGAAGCACGTCCAGCATCACCAAACCGTGACTATACCCAGAAGCCAACCGGGAGGAGTGGAACAGCGGTTATGGCAGACGGCACAAAATGGCCGCCACTCCTCGACTTCCAAACAGCCACCAGCTGCGGGTATATCCCACTGCCCCAAACCTCAGCCACGCCGATGGCAGATGGCTCAAAGGCGCTGAAGCCGGAGGTGGAACAGGGATCAAAACAAAAACACCCCCCCCCCCCATGGTGCAGAGGTTACCTGGGAAACGCCCAGCATAACCAAACTGCACCACTCCAGCAACGCCGAAACCTACGGCTCACACGGCTGGGAGCCGAGGAGAAAGAGGGGAATAAAAAGAAACTACCCCAAACCCCCCCCCCTCCCCTCCCGGGTGCAAGGTTACCTGGGAAACGCCCAGCATAACAAACTGCACCACTCCAGCAACGCCGACTACGGCTCACCCGGCTGGAGTCAGAGGAGAGAGAGGGCATACAAAAAACAAAACAAAAAAAAAGAAAAAAGAAAAAACAACCCAATTACCCCCCCATCACCCCCCAGGGGACCGTCCCATCAAACCCCAGGGAGGCGAAACCAAAAGAAACACAAAGAAAGACCAACAGACAACATAAAGTTGCTTGGGTCCTTTTTCATGCTCCAAACAGAACTGCAGGGTCACGACCCCCAGACACTAAATAGTGTAAAAAATAATCCCACACAAAAACCAACTCAAAAAACACCCCACACAAATGAACTAACACAAAACTAATAAGTGATTTATACCGTCAAGCTCAAACAAATGGAAGACACCTGTTCCAACTTAAGAGCTTGACCGGTAATGTGACTCAGTCACCAACAGAGGGAGCCAGAGTGCTAAAAATGAAAAAACCCCTTTGGTGACAGAGAAAACAAAGGAGCTGCTTTTCTGTGCGCAGCTGTGTGCAACACACAACCAAAAATGTGATTCAACTAAATAACACCGGAGCTGACACAACAGACGCAGTAGCTATCATTACCCGGGGAAACGGGGCTACGACTGTAACACAGGAAGCACCGCGACCCGTGCCACAGAGCTCCGCCGTGCGCGTTCACCCATTACAGACCCACTCCTGCAGCTCCCATTTAAACCTCTTATCCGTCGTCGAAGTGTGACGCGAAAGCCGTCGCCAGTCACACTCCACCACGACCCCCGGATAAGGCACACACAGGAACACAGCTGCACTATGAGCGCTCAAATCAGTATTCAGTAATGGGTTCTCCAATGCACCACCATC
Organism: Thalassophryne amazonica; assembly: GCF_902500255.1. Classification (NCBI taxonomy): domain Eukaryota; kingdom Metazoa; phylum Chordata; class Actinopteri; order Batrachoidiformes; family Batrachoididae; genus Thalassophryne; species Thalassophryne amazonica. The sequence continues at coordinate 35,363,476 of NC_047110.1, read as the reverse complement.
CGGGCGGAGAGCACCCGCAACTGATCCGGATACTTCTGAACGTCTGCTGCCGCCTTCCCGGCGCGTTACCGTCTCTGCTTACTGCTGGGTCCGTGATGTTTGGCCAGAGACTACTGTTATGTGTCGGACGCAGCCCGGAGAACCGACCAGCGTTTGAAGGACCCAGTATAAAATAAGCAGAGCACGGTACAAAGGATAACAGAGTTTAATAACATACAGTGAAGTGATACGAAAACAACAAAAGATGTGCGCGGTCTGGCGTGGTGGATTGGCGGTTGCGCTCCCAGCAGCGCTAACGGTCCGGAGCCAGAAAACTGTTCGGACCAAGGACCCCCGCCGACACCCCCCAGGTGGCCGTGACAAACCGAGTCTGTGAAAGAAGAAATCATTATGTGAGTCCACACTCAACACACAGAGAGACCACTCAAAGGTTGTACAAACAGCAAACACTTCCTGGCTTAATTGCAAATCAGCTTCCCCACCCTGCAGGCATAGAACACCCCGTTCACAAACTCCACTGCAGTGGAAGCTGATTAAACGACTAACATACAGCTCAATATAATAAGGTGTGAGGGACACCACATTTACTGACTGTATAAATGTTAGTCACAAAACCAAACGTACCTCAGGAAGTGTGCTGACGAGCGTGAGACCTCACCCCCTCCTCTTTCACAGACCATGCATCAAACCTGGACGTTCTCTGCATCCACTGATGGGAGATGGCTCTAGAGACGACGATCTCACCCGTCTGGTCACAAGGTCGAGTCTCTGGCAAACACACACTGTGCACTCCAGACTTAAATGCCACCATGTTCCAATCCGTGTAGATGCACCACGCTGTGAGTCCTGACGAGCTGCACGTGATCCAGCCTCAGGGATCAGGGTAGGTCCTGATAAACTCAGCTACACAGCCACTCAGTCCCAAAATGCGCGACCACCTGGGAGGAAAACCAAAAGGACAGAAACAGAAGACACACAAAAGCCAGCCAGGCACGCCAGCCACAACACAGAGTACACAATTTATGTTGTCACACTACACAGCCCGATGCGCTGATGCAATCTGACCGCTCACATTGTAAGTTCAAAAACCACACGTCGGACTCGTGTTTCCAGAAGCAAAACATGAAACAGAAGCCTTTTTTTTCAAACTTTATTTACATTTCTTATTTTTTACAAAACCTCTCGATGGGAGACATCAAAGTTTTAACAAAAAAAACAACAAAAAAAAAAACAAACAATACAAGACTACATGAGTTGAAGAAAGGGGGGAAAGAAACAGATATGCCTTTTTTTACAAAAATAAAAAAATGGCATATTTTACAAAAGTAATTTATCTGTAAACACCAAACACGGACACACCTCACATTACATGTTGGTTTACATAGAATGAATGAGTCAACCAATCATGTTAGCAGAGGCACATTTTACCCATAATCCTTTGGCAGCTGTCTGTGTTTGTTACAAAACTTCAGAATTAGTGCATTATTCAACATTAAAAGATATATGTTATATTTTAACTTTGTACAAATGACAGACTTGACATTATTGGAAATATTCAATCAGTATAATTTTATTTATTAACCAAACCATAAGTCAGCACTGCTTTATTTTCAAGACCATCCACCTCACAGCAATGCTGTTATTGAGAGTTGAGCTTTGCTGCTCCTCTCAGCTGCTTCACTGCTGGAAGCTATGTAGTAAAGAAGAGCTTCCAGCAGGGGGCAGGACATACAAATACAGAAGTGCTGACTCATTGTTGGGTCTGTATCGCCTTTGATGCTACCAGAGCAATCGTGGTGTTAAAACTCAAAATCGGCTTGTTCGTAGTTGCAGTGTACCACAGACAATACTGGAAGTTATCGGTTATCTGTTAGCTTCCGATAAATTTTTCGGTGGCTTATCGGTTAGCTTTATAAAAGATAACTTTTCAGTTTGCTGATATCTGTTATCAAAGCAAATTTTTTTGGTTAGCTTTTGTGGCGTGTACCCAGGCTTCCTCTGCATACTTTCTCATCCAGCATCTCCTTGTGCATAGCGCGCTGTATAGTTGAATGATGCACAGAGACACTATCTGCAGCAAGATCATGTTGTAGGTCTTTGGAGCAGGTCAGTGGGTTGACTATGACTGTTCTCACCATCCATTGCTTCAGCTTATCTGAGAGTTTTCTTGGCCTGCCACTTCAGGCCTTAACTAGTACTGTGCCCACCGCTGGACTGATAGTATTGCACACCGGGCAATTTGCCCGGTGGCCTGATGGCCTACTGGCCTGCGGATTTTTTTTTTTTTTTTTTAAGAAGTAAAGCGAGCTGTGAGCTTTTCATCCGCGTTTTTTTCTTCTTTTTTTGTAGTAGCTACGACTCGTCGTCACCTCTTAAAGCGCGGTGATAACAGCACACCTGCACTGAGCTTTACAGACATTTTTATGCTTTTTTCCTCCTTTATTTAGAGCTGAGCTGAGCCGCTCTGTATCTGCACGTTAAAACAGCTGATCCTCCATGACACGTCAACAACTAACACTATTTTCCACTCAGATGCACCTAAACTCTCTTTCTGAGGACCACATAATGTGAAAACGCAATAAAACTTTCTGACCTGTAAATGTGGTCATGTTTTCTGCATAAATAAATGTTATCCATTCTTTGTGCTCAAACGCCAAAGCAGGGGCAAATCCAGATGGAATGGGGGCGTGGAGCAAGGATGTCCCCCCTCACAAACACCCCTAGATTAAAGGTCCAGTTTTGAGCCTTTTTTACTACAACTACTAATACTACTTAAAATAATAATAATTTCGACAAGTAAAATGTTTAGAGAAAATTTAAATGTTAGAAAAATGTAGAAAGAATTTAATAGTTACATGTATTATTAATGTAGGTTAGAAATTACAAGTTTTACTGTTACAGTGCTGTCAACAGTTAAATATGAGGTCAAGAAAGAGGTCTTTATTTTACTTTTTATAAAACAAGTATATATTTTTCATTGAAGTCAAGAAGGGTGACTATAAAGTGAGGCGGGGACCACACTACGGCCATGACGGTAAGTGAAGGTTAACTTCAGCTATTAATTGATGAACAGCAACCTAACTTGTTCATAAATCAGACATCTGTGTGTGAGAGAGACATTCTGATCTTCTGGTCCGAAGTAAAGTGCTGTCTAACTGGGTCACTCAGATATGAATTAAGGTTGGATATTATTTTCGTTCGTGCTAACTCTGCCAGTCACATAACCTAGCCTAGCAATGTAACCTGTGGCAAATGGTGTCCATGGCTAGCTACCATGCTGTTGCCGCCAGGTTGTTTCTTTATTCTTATTCTACTCAACAAAAATATAAACGCAACACTTTGTGTTTTGCTCCCATTTTGTATGAGATGAACTCAAAGATCTAAAACTTTTTTCCACATACACAATATCACCATTCTCTCAAATATTGTTCACAAACCAGTCTAAATCTGTGATAGTGAGCACTTTTCCTTTGCTGAGATAATCCATCCCACCTCACAGGTGTGCCATACCAAGATGCTGATTAGACACCATGATTAGTGCACAGGTGTGCCTTAGACTGCCCACAATAAAAGGCCACTCTGAAAGGGTGCAGTTTTATCACACAGCACAATGCCACAGATGTCGCAAGATTTGAGGGAGCGTGCAGTTGGCATGCTGACAGCAGGAATGTCAACCAGAGCTGTTGCTCGTGTATTGAATGTTCATGTCTCTACCATAACCGTCTCCAAAGTCGTTTCAGAGAATTTGGCAGTACATCCAACCAGCCTCACAACCGCAGACCACGTGTAACCACACCAGCCCAGGACCTCCACATCCAGCATGTTCACCTCCAAGATCGTCTGAGACCAGCCACTCGGACAGCTGCTGAAACAATCGGTTTGCATAACCAAAGAATTTCTGCACAAACTGTCAGAAACCGTCTCAGGGAAGCTCATCTGCATGCGTCGTCCTCATCGGGGTCTCGACCTGACTCCAGTTTGTCGTCGTAACCGACTTGAGTGGGCAAATGCTCACATTCGCTGGCGTTTGGCACGTTGGAGAGGTGTTCTCTTCACGGATGATGCGAAGGAGATGTGTTGCACTGCATGAGGCAAATGGTGGTCACACCAGATACTGACTGGTATCCCCCCCAATAAAACAAAACTGCACCTTTCAGAGTGGCCTTTTATTGTGGGCAGTCTAAGGCACACCTGTGCACTAATCATGGTGTCTAATCAGCATCTTGGTATGGCACACCTGTGAGGTGGGATATTATCTCAGCAAAGGAGAAGTGCTCACTATCACAGATTTCGACTGGTTTGTGAACAATATTTGAGGGAAATGGTGATATTGTGTATGTGGAAAAAGTTTTAGATCTTTGAGTTCATCTCATACAAAATGGGAGCAAAACCAAAAGTGTTGCGTTTATATTTTTGTTGAGTATATTTGTGTGACGGTCGTGCATCGGTCATACGAAGTATGCTGTTTTGCACAGTCTGCGGTGCGGTGGTGTGGTATAACGGCGTCCCTGTCTAAAATGTATTTTCCCAAGTCCTGGCATAATTTCACATACCTAACATTTTACTTTAAATTGAGAGTCATTCTCTAAGTTGATTAGCAACACAAATTGGTAATAAAAGAAATCCTTGGTGTTACTTGTAGCTTGTAGTGAGATAGACAACTGTCTCCATCTTGTGGCCTTTTTGTGTATTGCAGTTTCAAAAGTTCAACCTTTGTATCCAGTCATTGGTCCAGTCATCCAGTCATTTCTTGCTTTATATGATGAATTGTATCACACAAGTAATGATATATTATTTATAGTATAGCCTACATATTTCTATAACAATTTTTTTATATATACGAGGTCTGTCCGTAAAGTATAGGTCCTTTTATTTTTTTCAAAAACTATTGGATTTCATTCATATGTTTAACGTCAGACATGCTTGAACCCTCGTGCGCATGCGTGAGTTTTTCCACGCCTGTCGGTGACGTCATTCGCCTGTGAGCACTCCTTGTGGGAGGAGTCGTCCAGCCCTTTGTCGGAATTCCTTTGTCTGAGAAGTTGCTGAGAGACTGGCGCTTTGTTTGATCAAAATTTTTTCTAAACCTGTGAGACACATCGAAGTGGACACGGTTCGAAAAATTAAGCTGGTTTTCAGTGAAAATTTAACAGCTGATGAGAGATTTTGAGGTGATTCTGTCGCTTTAAGGACTTTTCACGGTGCGAGACGTCGCGCAGCGCTCTCAGGCAGCGTCATCAGCCTGTTTCAAGCTTAAAACCTCCACATTTCAGGCTCTGTTGATCCAGGACGTCGTGAGAGAACAGAGAAGTTTCAGAAGAAGTCGGTTTCAGCATTTTATCCGGATATTCCACTGTTAAAGGAGATTTTTTAATGAAAGACGTGCGGGCGGATTGCAGCGTCGGCTCGCAGCCGCCGCGACGCTCCGTCACAGGAAAAACACCTCTGCTGGAAGCCTTAAGGACAAGTTGGAACATCTCCAGCTGATAAACAATTTCTCATATACTCACTCCACTGAAAGCCATCAAAAGCCAACTGGATTTTAACAAATGGTTATCAACATGGAGGTGTTTTTCCTGTGCCGCCGCGCCGCGTCGGCTGCATCCCGACGCGCGGACCCGTCCGCACGTCTTTCATTAAAAAAATCTCCTTTAACAGTGGAATATCCAGATAAAATGCTGAAACCGACTTCTTCTGAAACGTCTCTGTTCTCTCACGACGTCCTGGATCAATAGAGCCTGAAATGTGGAGGTTTTAAGCTTGAAACAGGCTGATGACGCTGCCTGAGAGCGCTGCGCGACGTCTCGCACCGTGAAAAGTCCTTAAAGCGACAGAATCACCTCAAAATCTCTCATCAGCTGTTAAAATTTTCACTGAAAACCAGCTTAATTTTTCGAACCGTGTCCACTTCGATGTGTCTCACAGGTTTAGAAAAAATTTTGATCAAACAAAGCGCCAGTCTCTCAGCAACTTCTCAGACAAAGGAATTCCGACGAGGGGCTGGACGACTCCTCCCACAAGGAGTGCTCACAGGTGAATGACGTCACCAACAGGCGTGGAAAAACTCACGCATGCGCACGAGGGTTCAAGCATGTCTGACGTAAAAACATATGAATGAAATCCATATAGTTTTTGAAAAAAATAAAAAGGACCTATACTTTACGGACAGCCCTCGTAATTTCTATTTCTAAATTTAAGTAACAAGGCTGAATGAAATGACGGCTTATTATGTCTAAAAAGTAATGTGACCTACTGTCAATAGATCGTACTTTTGATAAGCCTATGATAACTGTATTTCGGGAGAACTTTTCATAATGCTTCTTATAGTGTTATAATGTATGTTTCTCCTGGTGCACATTGATCGGTTAAGGGACCAAAAAAAAAAAAAAACGCACTGTCACAGCAGGCTTAATTTTTTTTTACCCTTCGATGCCTGGTGGTGGCCTGGTCTTGGTTAAAAATGCCCGGCCTGAAAAATTTCCCCAGTCCAGCCCTGACTGTGCCTGTGATCTTCCATTTCCTCACTATGTTCCTCACAGTGGACACTGACAGCTAAAATCTCTGAGATAACGTTTTGTAACCTTCCCCTCAACCATAATGTTGAACAATCGTTGTTTTCAGGCCGTTGTAGAGTTTTTTAGAAGGTCCCATGTTGCCACTCATTAGAAGAGATGCAAGAGGAGAAACATTTGTAAATGGTCACCTTAAATACCCTTTCTCATGACTGGAGTCACCTGTGTAAGGAGGTCAAGGGTCAATGATCTTACCAAACCAATTTTGCACACTACATTTAGCACAATAATTAGTGCTAAATGTATTCAAATAAATAAAATTACAAGGGTGCCCAAATTTATGCACCTGCCTAATTTTGTTTAAATAATTATTGCACACTTTCTGTAAAAACTAGAAACTTTGCAACATTCAAACATTGTTATTTGTAATCTATATTTACAGGTTAGAGTGAAATAATTGCAAGAGTAAAAAAAAAAATAAAAATGGCAAGATACATAGCTGGAGAAGCCCTAAAATGAATCTGAGAATCCTCACGTGATGACAATGATGATGGACATAGTAAAAAGTACTGTTTGGTAATTAATTAGTTTCTGAAGAGGGGGACCAACTCTGAGAGGGTAATCACCTTTCAGAGACTGCATCGTGTCCAAGAGAAGGTGAAAAGAAAAAAAAAAAAAGCCAAACATGCAGTGCATGTGGAAGTCATATGCAAAAACCTACTCAACACCAAGCATCATGTGTGCTGAGTGCATGTAAATATACTCAACAAAAATATAAACGCAACACTTTTGGTTTTGCTCTCATTTTGTATGAGATGAACTCAAAGATCTAAAACTTTTTCCACATACACAATATCACCATTTGCCTCAAATATTGTTCACAAACCAGTCTAAATCTGTGATAGTGAGCACTTCTCCTTTCTGAGATAATCCATCCCACCTCACAGGTGTGCCATACCAAGATGCTGATTAGACACCATGATTAGTGCACAGGTGTGCCTTAGACTGTCCACAATAAAAGGCCACTCTGAAAGGTGCAGTTTTGTTTCTGGTGTGACCACCATTTGCCTCATGCAGTGCAACACATCTCCTTCGCATAGAGTTGATCAGGTTGTCAATTGTGGCCTGTGGAATGTTGGTCCACTCCTCTTCAATGGCTGTGTGAAGTTGCGACGACAAACTGGAGTCAGGTCGAGACCCCGATGAGGACGACGAGCATGCAGATGAGCTTCCCTGAGACGGTTTCTGACAGTTTGTGCAGAAATTCTTTGGTTATGCAAACCGATTGTTTCAGCAGCTGTCCGAGTGGCTGGTCTCAGACGATCTTGGAGGTGAACATGCTGGATGTGGAGGTCCTGGGCTGGTGTGGTTACACGTGGTCTGCGGTTGTGAGGCTGGTTGGATGTACTGCCAAATTCTCTGAAACGCCTTTGGAGACGGCTTATGGTAGAGAAATGAACATTCAATACACGAGCAACAGCTCTGGTTGACATTCCTGCTGTCAGCATGCCAATTGCACGCTCCCTCAAATCTTGCGACATCTGTGGCATTGTGCTGTGTGATAAAACTGCACCTTTCAGAGTGGCCTTTTATTGTGGGCAGTCTAAGGCACACCTGTGCACTAATCATGGTGTCTAATCAGCATCTTGATATGGCACACCTGTGAGGTGGGATGGATTATCTCAGCAAAGGAGAAGTGCTCACTATCACAGATTTAGACTGGTTTGTGAACAATATTTGAAGAAAATGATATTGTGTATGTGGAAAAAGTTTTAGATCTTTGAGTTCATCTCATACAAAATGGGAGCAAAAACAAAAGTGTTGCATTTATATTTTTGTTGAGTGTAGAATGAGAGAGAGAGAGAAGGTGAATCATTCTTAGAGTAGATAACAGAACATTTCTTTACATGTGATACATGTGTGCATATTTAATGAACATTACCTAGAAGTAATTGCATTATTACTTGAGCGTCTGTTGATGAAGATGAAAGTAAGGTTTGCAGTTTTGTAATGAGGTTGCATGTGTGCTGTGAGGGCATTTAAATTAACATGTTCGAGTAACATGTTCGATGTAATTGCCATATAATGGATCTTCTATAGGTTAAGGTTTAGGTTAAGCTAATGGTTATAAGTGCTGATACAAGTCTTAATTTTCCTGATGTTGCGTTCAATTGTTGTTTCTTAAAGCATATTCTCCTCGAGTTATATTTCATGTCAAAGTGTCTGAGTGAATATAAGAAAGTCTTCGTGATAAATACAAATAAAAGTTAGTTCAGTCACATTTTAATGTCATATTCCTGTGTTTTTCTGTTAGGATCCACATGGACCCCAGGTTGCCTGGAACTTCGGTTTCATGACGTGTGCTCATGACAGTTAAAGTAAATGTAAAAATCAGTGCTTTGTTGTTGTTTTAATTTACATTTTCCAAACCGGCCCGACGTTATTGGGGTTGTCGATAGTCTTGCTGAGAGATTGGCTGGTAAAGGTCTCTACTGGCTTGCACCAGCTCAAATTTGAACCTGTGGAAGACCTGATTGGCAAGATGTGTCTGATGGGCACGATATGTCCGGCACCAGAATTGTCCTACAGAAAAAGCCCAACATGTGCTACAGACTGGAAATGTCTGAGAAAAAGAGCCGGATATGTCCTGCAAACAAGGAATAGCAAGTAGAAAGACTATGTTTTTGGAAGAGGATTTTTTTTTTTACCAACTGCATATTTACCTTATTTGTCATGAACATGGTCAATTTGTTGTGGCAGCGCTTTATTAAATGCAGTTACTAAAAAAAAAATGAAGGTTATTATGAAGTTTTATGTGTTTCATCTTTGACAAAGCTGTTTGTTTTTTTTATACTGTGTGTTTAATGAATCATTACATTTTGGAAGGTATTGCTAGATGATCAGTGTGTGATGTCTGAGTGAACAGTTTTGGGTGCTGACTATGACGCTGAACACACTAAAAAGACCTCATCACCTGTCAAAAAGTAAGATAGTGGGATATGGGTGACTCTCGGTCATCCCATAATAAATAATTATTAATTATAAGGATAAGGAGCTGGCCTGCCAACATGTAGACCTGGGTTTTAATCCCACTCATGCTTCCTGTCTGTATCCTTGGACAAGACACTCAATCTACACTGTCTGAATCCACAAGCTGTAAAAGAGTACCTTGCCTTGTCTGGAGAAGCAACCTGTGTTGGACTGGCATCCCTTCCAGGGAGAGGCATCAATTTTCATCCACTTGATGCTATGGAATCCAGAAATAGGGTCATTGTCTTGTTGAAATAGGGTCTTGTTGAAATAGGGTCATCGTCTTGTTGAAATAGGGTCACTGGTGCGTTGTGTCTGGTTGCTGCAGCCCGGCATGTTCATGCCCGGCTGCAACAGCCAGACACAACGCACCAATGGACCTGAAAACTAATATAGGGCTTGCTTCATGTATCAATATAAAATGATGAAAGTGAGGTCAAGCAACTCATTATGTCCAGTCCTACAGAAAAAGCCCAGTATGTCCTACAAGCAGGAAATATCTGCCAAAATACTACATATGCCCCACAAATGGGAAATGTCAGACATTCTGTGCCATAAGTCCCCTTACCAATTACAACCACACCAGCTGCTACCCTCAGGACCCATCATTTCCCTTAGTATCATAAGTTTCACAATTAATATGAATCATTTTGCATTTGACATTTGGTCAACATGTACCTTGAGCCCAATATAGGCCCTGAAGTCCAATTGCAAAGCATATAACTCAGTGGGATGAGAGCTGGGTTTCCTATATGGAGACCTGATTCCTACTTTGATTCCTAGTCACAGTTCAGTTCCCAGGCAGCACTTTGGGGCAGCTTAGTGGTTAACACTGTTGCCTCACAGCAAGAAGGTCATGGGATTGCTTCCCACCTGGTCCTTTCTGTAGGGAGTTTGCATGTTATCCATGTGCCTGCATGGGTTTTAGAAAATTCCACATTTTAGTGTAACTGTACATATGTGGGTCACTTCATGAAAAGGGGTCACCATTACACAAGCCAACATTATTGGACAGTAAAAACAGAACAGTCCAATGTGCAGGGAAAAATATAAAATTATTGTATATATATATATATATACTTTTGCATACAACTGTAACTTAAAGAAAGGAAGGCCATATGGTATCATGATGCCACTGAAAAGAGATCCAGCATTACCACCTGGCTGATTCATGATCATTATGACCACAGAACTGGACAATACCTTGATGCCTAGCCATATCATATCTGTCTTTGCATATTTGATCATTCTTTGCTGTACTTAATTTGACTTTTTGTTATTGGTAGTTTGTTCAAAGCCAACAGACACTCCTCTGAGTATGGTCCACTAGAGGTTTTTTCCTACAACACCAAAAAAAAAAAAAAACACCTGACGGAGTTTTTTCCTTCCGACTGATACCAGGGGGGTGGGAAAAGTTGGACCTTACCCTTGTGAAGAGCCTTGGGGAGGCTTATGTTGTTATTTGCTACTATATAAGTGAACCTAACTGAACGTAACTGAAATGTTTTTGGCAATGTCATACCTGTGAAGGATGATGAAGGTCCAAATGTTTCTGTGTAGGCTCTCAGTTGTCCAGGTGGTTTCCATAGTAGAGAAGCTTGAATCTTCGACTGGACTGGGTTGCTTGACGCGAGGACGTTTCGCTTCAAATCGCAGAAGCTTCCTCAGCTAAAATTCTTGCTCTGGTGGTCTGACTTCTGTCTTGACTCTTGTCGAGAAGAATGAACCAAAGTCACAAAAGCTGGAGTTTTAAACCTAACCAGACCCCTCCTACCGAGAGGCAGACTGCTAAGGTTAGTGACTAAACAATAGCTCTAATTAGAACCTATTGTGCTCTAGTTGGCACCCTCTTAATGACAGGGCAGCTGTCCCTCTCCTGATGGCTCCCTTTATGACTCTGCTGATGACGTGAATGACTCATTACCATGAACCAAAGACTGAAACTGCTTTGACCTGAGTACCCCATTGTAAACAGGATAAAGCGTGTCTCAGACCCCCCTCCCCGGTTAAGGCAGGGTTTCAAACGTTTCACTTCATGCATCCAGGCAGCTTACAGCGGAGTGGATTTTTGTGTGTGTGTTTGTTACAATACTAGCACTGTCAGTTAGCTCAATCAAATCGTCATCCCGCTTGTGTCGTTGTCCACTCACACAACTGGGACAGTGCTTGTGTGCATGTGTACTACCAAAAAAAAAAATAAATAAATAAATAAAAAACTGTGTACTTCCTCAGTGCAGCGAAACAAATCACGTCAGAAATTACTCTAGCTTTTCATTCAACCTGCTAACAGCCTCCAGATGGCTTATAGCGCAGTGAATTTGTTTGTGTGTGCATGCGCGTTGTGTGTGTGCAGTGTGCGTGGGTGTCAGTGTGTGCACACATAGGTGTGTGTAGGTGTGCATGGGTGTGTGTCTGAGTGCAGAGTGCAATGGTACCAAATGTATGGAACCAAATTTGTACTTTAAATGGTAAAAAAACAAAAAAAACAAATGGTAAATGGACTGCACTTATATAGCGCTTTTCTATCTGTATCAGACACTCACAGCACTTTACAAATAATGCCTCAGATGAAAAGCTGATGTGATTTTTGGCTGGACTGAAAAACTACGAAACGCTGATGTGATTTTTGGCTGGAATGAGGAACTACACAAAGTCTTTTTATGGAAGTCCAAAGTCAGTGAGCAGCATCACCAGACTACACGTCAGAATTTTGACTTCAGCAGAAGTGGAACACCAATATGTAAGTCCCTTTTCAGTTGTTTAGAAATTAATAAAATATCAAATGACAAGGATCTATTTTAGCCATTATATAAAACAAATAATGAACATTTTTTACATTCAGAATTGAATGTAAAAAACAATGGTTTGTTCCAGAATTGAATTCATTCTGGAACAAACCATTCAACTCGGCTACGCCTCATTGAATGGTTTGTTCCAGCTTTCACCTCATTAAATATTTGTACCATTGAACTGATAAACATTCATTATTTGTACAACCATCCAACATAATGCTCTCAAATATGAAATAAATTTGATCTTTTGTGACAAGAGATATGAATTTTTGAAAATTTGTTCAATGTTCAAGACAGGGATTTTTCCAATTTCCAAGATTTGTTTCCTGATTTTACCCTTTGAGCTATGACCTTGAAAATGACATATGAAAAATTGTGGGCTCCAGGCTGTTTACAAACAAACAGACAAGCAGTCAAACATTGAAACAGGGGCAAAAACATAACCCCCTTCAACTTCATTGGCGGAGGTAAAAATATGCAAAAAAAAAAAAACAAAGCAAGTGCCCCTTTATTATCTGCAATGTCACAAATTGTAGCTGTTTTATTTTTGAGATGAAACCTGATCACCTGGCAATGTAATCACTGCAGAATTGATGCAGTTCACTTTCTTAAGACCATGCAGACAAACTGCTGTTGTTTTAAGCTGAAAGGCAAATTTTTAATGGCATATTTCAAATGGCCTATTTGAAATCAGCATCAGGACCATTGTGTGTTTAAAAAAACCATAGATTGTTTAATACAACATACCATATTCTCAACAATTCAACATCAACAAAATTTTGTTAATAAAAAAAAATCTGCATATTACCTTTATTGCACAGAACAATTTGAATGTATTTTCCATAGATCTTTTTAGTTTTTTTTTTTTTTTTTAATAAAGAAAGAAAAACACATTGGCTTGGACTACATGGTCAGTAAAGTCTGGGGGCTCATGAAAAGAAATGAATAACAGATTCCTGACATCACTTAGGACCAAAAAAAAAAAAAAAAAAAAAAAAAAGCCATAGCCACACTTTGAAAGAAGAGAGAGCATTCAAAATCAGCAAGAAAGAGAACCATGAGCCATATCTATTTTTTTTATGCAAAACTGATTACACCAAAGCTGCTTCGAAATGCTCCATGAGTGAAACCATCTGTGTCACACCATCCATCTGCATGTTCAGTCCATACTTCCAGCATTACTGTGCCGTTATCTGTAATGTCATCCATCATAAATAACTTTGTCCTCACACGTTTGCAAAGCCCAGCTGTCCACAGTATTTACTTGAAAAGCAGCAGATTTACCCTCACTTTTTAGATGCAGGACCGATCAGCGGTATCATATGCGACAGTTCCTTTTCCCCCGCTGACACACATTGTACATTTGCGAGAATGGCAAACCTGTAAATGATGGTGTAAGGTAATACATTTCCATGGCTTTAATGGTGGGCCATCAGCATAATAAACCACTGATTTTCATAGACCAATCAAGAAAGATCAACAAAATGAAAGAAACAGTCTACAGATTGAGGAGCACATTGTATCCAAAAACATGAGCACCAGTACTTTCAGTAACATCAGACATGAGAAATTTAACCAAGTCATACATTGTGTAACTGATGCTGTACAGTAGTAACATCAAGAAATATTGGCATCTGTCATGAGCTGGTGCCTCTTTCTGTTTGATAGTATTGTTTCCATGCTGACTTTAAAGGAGTCATGATGTGCAAAAATGGTTATTTTACATATTTAGATTTTCATATTAAATAATAGCAAAGGCATACAATTCTACCTCTGTGCCACTGATTCAAATCCATATGGTTTTTGAAAAAAAATAAAAAGGTCGGATACTTTCTCACAGACCTCGTATATACACTCAACAAAAATAAACGCAACACTTTTGGTTTTGCTTCCCATTTTGTATGAGATGAACTCAAAGATCTAAAACTTTTTCCACATATGCAATATCACCATTTCCCTCAAATATTGTGCACAAACCAGTCTAAATCTGTGATAGTGAGCACTTCTAATTTGCTGTGATAATCCATCCCCCACAGGTGTGCCATACCAAGATGCTGATTAGACACCATGATTAGTGCACAGGTGTGCCTTAGACTGTCCCAATAAAAGCCACTCTGAAAGGTGCAGTTTTGTTTTATTGGGGGGGATACCAGTCAGTATCTGGTGTGACCACCATTTGCCTCATGCAGTGCAACACATCTCCTTCGCATAGAGTTGATCAGGTTGTCAATTGTGGCCTGTGGAATGTTGGTCCACTCCTCTTCAATGGCTGCACGAAGTTGCTGGATATTGGCAGGAACTGGTACACGCTGTCGTATTCGCCGGTCCAGAGCATCCCAAACATGCTCAATGGGTGACATGTCTGGTGAGTATGCCGGCCATGCAAGAACTGGGACATTTTCAGCTTCCAAGAATTGTGTACAGATCCTTGCAACATGGGGCCATGCATTATCCTGCTGCAACATGAGGTGATGTTCTTGGATGTATGGCACAACAATGGGCCTCAGGATCTCATCACGGTATCTCTGTGCATTCAAAATGCCATCAATAAAATGCCCTGTGTTCTTCATCCATAACAATGCCTGCCCATACCATAACCCCACCGCCACCATGGGCCACTCGATCCACAACATTGACATCAGAAACCGCTCACCCACACGACGCCACACACGCTGTCTGCCATCTGCCTCAAACAGTGTGAACTGGGATTCATCCGTGAAGAGAACACCTCTCCAACGTGCCAAACGCCAGCGAATGTGAGCATTTGCCCACTCAAGTCGGTTACGACAACGAACTGGAGTCAGGTCGCGACCCCGATGAGGACGACGAGCATGCAGATGAGCTTCCCTGAGACGGCTTCTGACAGTTTGTGCAGAAATTCTTTGGTTATGCAATCTTGGAGGTGAACATGCTGGATGTGGAGGTCCTGGGCTGGTGTGGTTACACGTGGTCTGCGGTTGTGAGGCTGGTTGGATGTACTGCCAAATTCTCTGAAACGCCTTTGGAGATGGCTTGTGTGTAGAGAAATGAACATTCAATACACGAGCACAGCTCTCTCAAATCTTGCGACATCTGTGGCATTGTGCTGTGATAAACTGCACCTTTCAGAGTGGCCTTTTATTGTGGGCAGTCTAAGGCACACCTGTGCACTAATCATGGTGTCTAATCAGCATCTTGATATGGCACACCTGTGAGGTGGATGGATTATCTCAGCAAAGGAGAAGTGCTCACTATCACAGATTTAGACTGCTTTGTGAACAATATTTGAGGGAAGTGGTGATATTGTGTATGTGGAAAAGTTTTAGATCTTTGAGTTCATCTCATACAAAATGGGAGCAAAACCAAGTGTTGCGTTATATTTTTGTTGAATATATATATATTATATATATATATATATATATATATATATAGATATAGAATCAAAATAACATTTCTGTAAGAATTTTTTTATTACAAATTCAACTCTTTGAAAGCACTTTTTTATTGATTTACCTCATTATAATCCTTAAATTTCCACCCTCCCAATATTTTTGGAATGTGTTGCAGGCCTTATAAGCAGGAATGCTGCATATGTATATGAACAAATGAATGACAAAACAAAACATGAAATATCATTCTGTCTGCAAAGAAACAGAAGTTAACCCAAATCAGCACCCCTGGGGTCTGTGTGGGCGCCAGAAGATTAAAATGCTTTAAAAATGCATTTATAATTGGTTTACTGCCAAATCCTATTATGTATTCCTCACGCTATATGTCCACTTAATAAATTCATTACTTTTTAGGAAAAAAATCAAGGAATACTTTTGAAAACTGAAAGTTTGGACACCAATGATGATTTCCATGATTTTCCTTTATAACTCATTGGTTGTTTGGATCAGCAATTTCACTTAAATATATCATATAGCAGACAAACACAGTGATATTTGAGAAGACAAATGAAGTTTATAGGGTTTACAGAAAGTGTGCAATAATTCTTTAAACAAAATTAGACAGGTGCATAAATTTGGGCACCCCAACAGAAAAAAATACGTCAATATTTAGTAGATCCACCTTTTGCAGAAATAACAGCCTCTAAACACTTCTAATGAGAGTCTGGATTCTGGTTGAAGGTATTTTGGACCATTCCTCTTTACAAAACATCTCAGGTTTGTTGGTTTCCGAGCAAGGGCAGCCCACTTAAAATCACACCACAGATTTTCAATAATATTCATGCTGACTGACATGGCCATTCCAGAATGCTGTACTTGTTCCTCTGCATGAATGCCTTAGTAGATTTTGAGCAGTGTTTAGGGTCGTTGTCTTGTTGAAAGATCCAGCCCTGGTGCAACTTCAACTTTGTCACTGATTCTTAAACATTGTTCTCACGAATTTGCTGATATTGACTGGAATCCATGTGACCCTCAACGATTACAAGATTCCCAGTACTTGCATTGGCCACACAGCCACACAGCATGATGGAACCACCTCCAAATTTTACTGTAGGTATAAAGTGTTTTTCTTGGAATGCTGTGTTCCTTTTCTGCCGTGCATACCACCCCTTGTTATGTCCAAATAACTCAATTTTAGTTTCATCAGTCCATAGCACCTTATTCCAAAATGAAGTTGGCTTGTCCAAATGTGCTTTTGCATACCTCAAGTGCAGTGGTGGGCACAGTTCCGCTAAACCGCTAACTGCTAATTATAGAAGATAAAGTTTTCATTATCGGATTAGCTTTTCAGATAACTTTGAAAACCATTATCGAACTAATTACCTTCCGATAAGTTTTGGTCCGATAATTTTTAGACTGCTAACATATTTTTGCAGACATGGTAAACAAAGTTAAACAGTTACAAACATTTATGAAGTCTAAAATCAGTTGAATACCTACTTGTTAAATGTTTTGTAGTAGATGCACAGTTCCATCCTCTGCAAACAAAGGAGAGTTGGTTCTAGAAGAAACTGCTCTATCCTCTGCAGGCAAAAGAGAACTGGTCACAGAAAAGAAAAAAGCTCATTTCTTTTGACACCATATAGATACGCTGCCAATACCCATCCATCCATCCATTTTCTTCTGCTTTATCCAGAGTATGTTCACAGGGGCAGCAGCTCAAGCAAAGCTGCCCAGACCTCCCGATCCACACACACCTCTGCCAGCTCCTCCGGCGGAAACCCCAAGGCGCTCCCAAGCCAGCCGAGAGACATTGTCCCTCCAGCATGTTCTGGGTCTTCCCCGGGGCCTCCTCCCAATGGGACGCGTCCGGAACACCTCTCCAGCAAGGCGTCAATATCACCCAAGTAATCCAGAGGCATGCAGTTTTAGCTTATGGTTAAAATTTTAACCAAACTAATTTTGGGCTAATTTAGCGTCACGTCTGAAGTTTTATAAAGTCAAATATCAGGTATATGTTTTAGTTTTAAAGTAATGCACTAATTTGAAGGTTATAGTGTGGAGATGCTGTGCCCAGTGCATTATGGGTATCTCAGTACATTCATGACAGAAGAAATGCATTTCAGATACTCTGATCAGGCTCCACATGGATAACAGCATTAAACTCTTTGTATATTGTGCCTAAAACTCTCGTGAAAAATATTCTCTGGGTTTATAGACATGTTACTTTGTTTGTTTTATGTAAAAATGCCAGAAGAAGCTTGAGAGTGTTCCTCCAATTATTTTCAATTTCGAATCCATTCATTCGATTCCTGTTTGCTATTTAGAGTCTGCTTATGTCAAACACTGTCTGTCATCTTTGTTCCAGCGTATATATATAAGGCGTCTGACATTCAGTTTGCGTTTATTAAATTCCACACATCTTAAACATAACAGACATGGATTATGTTGAATTTTGTTTGGCAAATTTTTCACAGGCCTCCACTGGCCATCTACTGGCCAGTAGTGTTCAGGGCAGTATTTACCCTAAAGCCTGGGCAGACACTGTAAAATATTTTCAATCATTGTACTTGGCTCCAGCTCAAACTGTATGACAAAACCACACGGTTGTAAAAGTTCGAGGTTATGTGTCGGACGCAGCTCGGAGAACCAACCAGCGTTTGAAGGACCCAGTATGAAATAAGCAGAGCACCGGTACAAGGATAACAGAGTTTAATAAACATAACAGTTAAGTGATACGAAAACAACAAAAGAGTGCGCGGCTGGCGTGGTGGATTGCGTGCGCTCCCAGCAACGCTAACGGTCCCGGAGCCAGAAAACTGTTCGGACCCAAGGACCCCGGCCGCACCCCCCAGGTGGCCGCGACAAACCGAGTCTGTGAAAGAAGAGATCATTATGTGAGTCCACACTCAACACACAGAGAGACCACTCAAAGGTGTACAAACGCAAACACTTCCTGGCTTAATTGCAAGTCAGCTTCCCACACTGCCGGCATCGAACCACCACCGTTCACAAAACTCCACTGCAGTGGAAGCTGATTTAAACGACTAACATACAGCTCAATATAATAAGATGTGAGGGGACACCACATTTACTGACTGTATAAATGTTAGTCACAAACCAAACGTACCTCAGGAAGTGTGCTGACAAGCGTGAGACCTCACCCCCTCCTCTTTCACAGACCAGCATCAACCTGGACGTTCTCTGCATCACTGATGGGAGATGGCTCTAGAGACGACGATCTCACCCGTCTAGTCACAAGGTCGAGTCTCTGGCAAACACACACTGTGCACTCCAGACTTAATGCCAACCATGTTCCAATCCATGTAGATGCACCACAGCTGGGGAGTCCTGACGAGCTGCATGTGATCAGCCTCAGGTGATCAGGGTGAGGTCCTGATAAACTCAGCTACACAGCCACTCAGTCCCAAATGCGCACCACCCTTGGAGGAAAACCAAAAGACCGAAACAGAAGAGACACAAAAGCCAGCCAGGCACGCCAGCCACAACAGCACCCCACCCTCACGGGAAGCTCCCGGCGACCACACAACCTGGCCAGGAGAAACCCCCTCCAGGGACCAGGGCTGGAACCGTATCTGCATTCGTCTTCCAACAGAATCTTCATTTACAGAACGCTGAGTGTCTTCTCCTCTGGCTGCATCTTTGCCTTTGTTTCTGTTCAGTCACTTAGCACAGGTGTGGCCAGGAGTTCTTAAACCTGTGCGTCAGCCTTTGTCCAACCATGTTCAGTCTGATTAGTCATAAAAAAAAAAGACAAACACAAACAACCAAACCACCCCCCCCCCCCCCCCCAGAGGACCCTCCCATCAAACCCCGGGGAAGGGGAGAAAAAAAAACAACCCAAACTTAAGCTTGCAAATAACAATGCTAACCCCCCCCCCCTCCCCAGAGGACCGTTCCATCAAACACCGGGGAAGGGGAGAAAAGAAAAAACAACCCAAACTTAAGCTTGCAAATAAAAATGCTACACCCCCTCCCCCCTAACGACATGTAGGGACCAACACCCCCCAGAGGACATCCCGCCAGCTCCAGGAGTAATAACCACAGCCGAGGTCCCTCTGGGATCCAACGTCACCCACGGGGACTCCCAGCGCCTCCCAGAGGACCATTCCATCAACCCCAGGAGACGCCTCCCCTCATGACCAATGGACCCAGCCCCGGCCGTCTATGGCTAGATGGACCCACAGCCCTTTCCCCCCCAGAGGACACCACAGTCACACCCTGAGGGCGGAAACTGGGGGGAAAAACAAAAGGAAAGAAAAAAAACATACAAACAAAACAACCCCAACCCCACCCCCTTGGCGCAGTGGAAACTGGAAGCACGTCCAGCATCACCAACCGTGACTATACCCCAGAAGCCAACCGGGAGGAGTGGAACAGCGGTTATGGCAGACGGCACAAAATGGCGCCACTCCTCCGACTTCCAAACCAGCCACCAGCTGCGGGTATATCCCACTGCCCCAAACCTCAGCCACGCCGATGGCAGATGGCTCAAAGGCGCTGAAGCCGGAGGTGGAACAGGGAATCAACAAACAAAAACACCCCCCCCCCCCCAGGTGCAGAGGTTACCTGGGAAACGCCCAGCATAACCAAACTGCACCACTCCAGCAACGCCGACAACCTACGGCTCACACGGCTGGAGCCAGAGGAGAAGAGGGAATAAAAAGAAAATACCCCAAACCCCCCCCCTCCCCTCCCGGTGCAGAGGTTACCTGGGAAACGCCACAGCATAACCAAACTGCACCACTCCAGCAACGCCGAACTCTACGGCTCACCCGGCTGGAGTCAGAGGAGAAGAGAGGCATAACAAAAAACAAAACAAAAAACAGAAAAAAGAAAAAACAACCCAATTACCCCCCCATCACCCCCCAGGGGAGCCCGTCCCATCAAACCCCGGGAGGCGAAACCAAAAGAAACAAAAGAAAGACCAACAGAATAACATAAAGTTGCTTGGGTCCATTTTCATTGCTCCAAACAGAACTGCAGGTCCACGACCCAGACACTAAATAGTGTAAAAAATAATCCCACACAAAAACCAACTCAAAAAACAACCCAACAAAATGAACTAACACCAAACTAATAAGTGCTTTATACCGTCAAGCTCAAACAAATGGAAGACACCTGTTCCAACTTAAGAGCTTGACGGTAATGTGACTCAGTCACCAACAAGGGAGCCAGAGTGCTAAAAATGAAAAAACCCCTTTGGTGACAGAGAAAACAAAGAGCTGCTTTCTGTGCGCAGCTGTGTGCAACACACAACCAAAAATGTGATTCAACTAAATAACACCGGAGCTGACACAAACAGACGCAGGTAGCTATCATTACCGGGAAACGGGCTACGACTGTACACAGGAAGCACCGCGACCCGTGCCACAGAGCCCGCCGTGCGCGTTCACCCATTAAGACCCACTCCTGCAGCTCCCATTTAAACCTCTTATCCGGGTCGAAGTGTGACGCGAAGCCGTCGCCAGTCACACTCCACCACGACCGACGGATAAGGCACACACAGGAACACAGCTGCATGAGCGCTCAAATCAGTATTCAGTAATGGGTTCTCCAATGCACACCATCCGGGCGAGAGCACCCGCAACTGATCCGGATAACTCTGACGCTGCGCCGCCTTCCCGGCTCGTTACCGTCTCTGCTACTGCTGGGTCCGTGATGTTTGGCCAGAGCTACTGTTATGTGTCGGACGCAGCCCGGAGAACCGACAGCGTTTGAAGGACCAGGTATAAATAAGCAGAGCACGGTACAAAGGATAAACAGAGTTTAATAAACATAACAGTGAAGTGATACGAAACAACAGAAGAGTGCGCGGTCTGGCGTGTGGATTGCGGTGCGCTCCCAGCAGCGCTAACGGTCCCGGAGCCAGAAAACTGTTCTGACCCAAGGACCCCCGCCGACACCACCCCAGGTGGCCGTGACAAAACCGAGTCTGTTAAAGAAAAATCATTATGTGAGTCCACACTCAACACACAGAGAGACCACTCAAAGGTGTACAAACAGCAAACACTTCCATGGCTTAATTGCAAATCAGCTTCCCACCCTGGGGGCGAGCATAAGAACACCCCGTTCACAAAACTCCACTGTCAGTGGAAGCTGATTTAAACGCACTACATACAGCTCAATATAATAGGTGTGAGGGACAACCACATTTACTGACTGTATAAATGTTAGTCACAAAACCAAACGTACCTCAGGAAGTGTGCTGACGAGCGTGAGACCTCACCCCCTCCTCTTTCACAGACCATGCATCAAACCTGGACGTTCTCTGCATCCACTGATGGGAGAATGGCTCTAGAGACGACGATCTCACCCGTCTGGTCACAAGGTCGAGTCTCTGGCAAAACACACACTGTGCACTCCAGACTTAAATGCCACCATGTTCAATCCGGTAGATGCACCACAGCTGTGAGGCCTGACGAGCTGCACGTGATCAGCCTCAGGGTGATCAGGGTGAGGTCCTGATAAACTCAGCTACCAGCCCACTCAGTCCAAATGCGCCCCACCTGGGAGGAAACCAAAAGACCAGAAACATGACGACACACACAAAGCAGCCAGGCACGCCAGCCACAACACAGAGTACACAATTTATGGTGTTCACACTACACAGCCCGATGCGCTGATGGCATCTGGACCTGCAGTGCACATTGTACGTTCAAAACCACCCACAGTCGGACACTCCGTGGTTTCCAGAAGCAAAACAATAAACAGAAGCTTTTTTTTTCAAACTTATTTACATTTCTTATTTTTTACAAAACTCTCGATGGGAGACATCAAGTTTTAACAAAAAAAAACAACAAAAAAAAAACAAACAATACAAGACTACATGAGTTGAAGAAAGGGGGGAAAGAAACAGAAGATGCCTTTTTTTACAAATAAAAAAAATGGCATATTTTACAAAAGTACATTTATCTGGAACACCAACACACGACACACCTCACATTAACATGTTGGTTACATAGAATGAATGATCAACCATCGTGTTAGCAGAGGCACATTTTACCCATAATCCTTTGGCAGCTGTCTGTGTTTGTTACAAAACTTTCAGAATAGTGCATTATTCAACATTAAAAGATATATGTTATATTTTAACTTTGTACAAATGACAGACTTGACATTATTGGAAATATTCAATCAGTATAATTTTATTTATTAACCAAACCATAAGTCAGCACTGCTTTATTTTCCAAGACCTCCACCTCACAGCAATGCTGTTTATTGAGAGTTGAGCTTTGCTGCTCCTCTCAGCGCTTCACTGCTGGAAGCATGTAGTAAAGAAGAGCTTCCAGCGGGGGCAGGACATACAAATACCGAAGTTGCTGACTCCTTGTTTGGGTCTGTAGTCGCCTTTGATGCTACCAGAAGCAAGGTGGTGTTTAAAACTCAAATCGGCTTGTTCGTAGTTGCAAGTGTACCACAGACAATACTGGAAGTTATCGGTTATCTGTAGCTTCCGATAAATTTTAGTCGGTGGCTTATCGGTTTTAGCTTTATATAAAGATAACTTTTCAGTTTGCTGATTATCTGTTATCAAAGCAAATTTTTTGGGTAGCTGTTGTGGCGTGTACCCAGGCTTCCTCTGCATTACTTTCTCATCCAGCATTCTCCTTGTGCATAGCGCGCTGTATAGTTGAATGAGCACCAGAGACACTATCTGCAGCAAGATCATGTTGTAGGTCTTTGAGCAGGTCAGTGGGTTGACTATGACTGTTCTCACCATCCATTGCTTCAGCTTATCTGAGAGTTTTCTGGCCTGCCACTTCAGGCCTTAACTAGTACTGTGCCCACCGCTGGACTGATAGTATTGCACACCGGGCATTTGCCCGGTGGCCTGATGGGCCTACTGGCCTGCGATTTTTTTTGTTTTTTTTTTTTAAGAGTAAGGCGAGCTGTGAGCTTTTCATCCGCGTTTTTTCTTCTTTTTTTGTAGTAGCTACGACTCGTCGTCACCTCTTAAAAGCGCGGTGATAACAGCACACCTGCACTGAGCTTTACAGACATTTTTATGCTTTTTTCCTCCTTTATTTAGAGCGAGCTGAGGCCGCGCTGTATCTGCACGTTAAAACAGCTGATCCTCCATGACACGTCAACACTAACACTATTTTCCACTCAGATGCACCTAAACTCTCTTCTGAGGACCCACATAATGTGAAAACGCAAATAAAACTTCTGACCTGTAAATGTGGTCATGTTTTCTGCATAAATAATGTTATCCATTCTTGTGCTCAAACGCCAAAGCAGGGGCAAATCCGATGGAATGGGGGCGTGGAGCAAGGATGTCCCCCCTCCAAACACCCCAGATTAAGAGGTCCAGTTTTGAAGCCTTTTTTACTACAACTACTATACTACTACTTAAAATAATAATAATTTCGACAAGTAAAATGTTTAGAGAAATTTTAAATGTTAGAAAAATGTAGAAAGAATTTAATAGTTACATGTATTATTAATGTAGGTTAGAAATTACAAGTTTTACTGTTACAGTGCTGTCACAGTTAAATATGAGGTCAAGAAAGAGGGTCTTATTTTACTTTTATAAAACAAGTATATATTTTCAATTGAAGTCAAGAAGGGTGACTATAAAGTGAGGCGGGGACCACTAACGGCCATGACGTAAGTGAAGGTTACTTCACTATTAATTGATGAACAGCAACCTAACTTTTTCATAAATCAGACATCTGTGTAGTGAGAGAGACATTCTGATCTTCTGGTCCGAAGTAAAGTGCTGTCTAACTGGGTCACTCCGATATGAATTAAGGGTTGGATATTATTTTCGTGTCGTGCTAAAGTCTGCCAAGTCACATACCTAGCCTGCAATGTACCTGTGCAAATGGTGTCCATGGCTAGCTACCATTCTGTTGCCGCCAGGTTGTTCTTTATTCTTTATTCTACTCAACAAAAATATAAACGCAACACTTTTGGTTTGGCTCCCATTTTGTATGAGATGAACTCAAAGATCTAAACTTTTCCACATACACAATATCACCATTTCTCTCAATATTGTTCCAACCAGTCTAAATCTGTGATAGTGAGCACTTTTCCTTTGCTGAGATATCCAGCCCACTCCAGGTGTGCCATAACCAAGAGGCTGATTAGACCCATGATTAGTGCACAGGTGTGCCTTAGACTGCCCACAATAAAAGGCCACTCTGAAAGGTGCAGTTTTATCACACAGCACAATGCCACAGATGTCGCAAGATTTGAGGGAGCGTGCAGTTGGCATGCTGACAGCAGGATGTCAACCAGAGCTGTTGCTCGTGTATTGAATGTTCATGTCTCTACCATAACCGTCTCCAAAGTCGTTTCAGAGAATTTGGCAGTACATCCAACCAGCCTCACAACCGCAGACCACGTGTAACCACACCAGCCAGGACCTCCACATCCAGCATGTTCACCTCCAAGATCGTCTGAGACCAGCCACTCGGACAGCTGCTGAAACAATCGGTTTGCATAACCAAAGAATTTCTGCACAAACTGTCAGAAACCGTCTCAGGGAAGCTCATCTGCATGCTCGTCGTCCTCATCGGGGTCTCGACCTGACTCCAGTTTGTCGTCGTAACCGACTTGAGTGGGCAAATGCTCACATTCGCTGGCGTTTGGCACGTTGGAGAGGTGTTCTCTTCACGGATGATGCGAAGGAGATGTGTTGCACTGCATGAGGCAAATGGTGGTCACACCAGATACTGACTGGTATCCCCCCCAATAAAACAAAACTGCACCTTTCAGAGTGGCCTTTTATTGTGGGCAGTCTAAGGCACACCTGTGCACTAATCATGGTGTCTAATCAGCATCTTGGTATGGCACACCTGTGAGGTGGGATGATTATCTCAGCAAAGGAGAAGTGCTCACTATCACAGATTTCGACTGGTTTGTGAACAATATTTGAGGGAAATGGTGATATTGTGTGGGAAAAAGTTTTAGATCTTTGAGTTCATCTCATACAAAATGGGAGCAAAACCAAAAGTGTTGCGTTTATATTTTTGTTGAGTATATTTGTGTGACGGTCGTGCATCGGTCATACGAAGTATGCTGTTTTGCACAGTCTGCGGTGCGGTGGTGTGGTATAACGGCGTCCCTGTCTAAAATGTATTTTCCCAAGTCCTGGCATAATTTCACATACCTAACATTTTACTTTAAATTGAGAGTCATTCTCTAAGTTGATTAGCAACACAAATTGGTAATAAAAGAAATCCTTGGTGTTACTTGTAGCTTGTAGTGAGATAGACAACTGTCTCCATCTTGTGGCCTTTTTGTGTATTGCAGTTTCAAAAGTTCAACCTTTGTATCCAGTCATTGGTCCAGTCATCCAGTCATTTCTTGCTTTATATGATGAATTGTATCACACAAGTAATGATATATTATTTATAGTATAGCCTACAGTATTTCTATAACAATTTTTTTATATATACGAGGTCTGTCCGTAAAGTATAGGTCCTTTTTATTTTTTTCAAAAACTATATGGATTCATTCATATGTTTTAACGTCAGACATGCTTGAACCCTCGTGCGCATGCGTGAGTTTTTCCACGCCTGTCGGTGACGTCATTCGCCTGTGAGCACTCCTTGTGGGAGGAGTCGTCCAGCCCTTTGTCGGAATTCCTTTGTCTGAGAAGTTGCTGAGAGACTGGCGCTTTGTTTGATCAAAATTTTTTCTAAACCTGTGAGACACATCGAAGTGGACACGGTTCGAAAAATTAAGCTGGTTTTCAGTGAAAATTTTAACAGCTGATGAGAGATTTTGAGGTGATTCTGTCGCTTTAAGGACTTTTCACGGTGCGAGACGTCGCGCAGCGCTCTCAGGCAGCGTCATCAGCCTGTTTCAAGCTTAAAACCTCCACATTTCAGGCTCTGTTGATCCAGGACGTCGTGAGAGAACAGAGAAGTTTCAGAAGAAGTCGGTTTCAGCATTTTATCCGGATATTCCACTGTTAAAGGAGATTTTTTAATGAAAGACGTGCGGGCGGATTGCAGCGTCGGCTCGCAGCCGCCGCGACGCTCCGTCACAGGAAAAACACCTCTGCTGGAAGCCTTAAGGACAAGTTGGAACATCTCCAGCTGATAAACAATTTCTCATATACTCACTCCACTGAAAGCCATCAAAAGCCAACTGGATTTTAACAAATGGTTATCAACATGGAGTGTTTTTCCTGTGCCGCCGCGCCGCGTCGGCTGCATCCCGACGCGCGGACCCGTCCGCACGTCTTTCATTAAAAAAATCTCCTTTAACAGTGGAATATCCAGATAAAATGCTGAAACCGACTTCTTCTGAAACGTCTCTGTTCTCTCACGACGTCCTGGATCAATAGAGCCTGAAATGTGGAGGTTTTAAGCTTGGAACAGAGAATGACGCTGCCTGAGAGCGCTGCGCGACGTCTCGCACCGTGAAAAGTCCTTAAAGCGACAGAATCACCTCAAAATCTCTCATCAGCTGTTAAAATTTTCACTGAAACCAGCTTAATTTTTCGAACCCGTGTCCACTTCGATGTGTCTCACAGGTTTAGAAAAAATTTTGATCAAACAAAGCGCCAGTCCTCTCATGCAACTTCTCAGACAAAGGAATTCCGACGAGGGGCTGGCCGACTCCTCCCCAAGGAGTGCTCACAGGTGAATGACGTCACCAACAGGCGTGGAAAAACTCACGCATGCGCACGAGGGTTCAAGCATGTCTGACGTAAAAACATATGAATGAAATCCATATAGTTTTGAAAAAAATAAAAAGGACCTATACTTTACGGACAGCCCTCGTAATTTCTATTTCTAAATTTAAGTAACAAGGCTGAATGAAATGACGGCTTATTATGTCTAAAAAGTAATGTGACCTACTGTCCAATAGATCGTACTTTTGATAAGCCTATGATAACTGTATTTCGGGAGACTTTTCATAATGCTTCTTATAGTGTTATAATGTATGTTTCTCCTGGTGCACATTGATCGTTTAAGGGACCAAAAAAAAAAAAAAAACGCACTGTCACAGCAGGCTTAATTTTTTTTTTACCCTTCGATGCCTGGTGGTGGCCTGGTCTTGGTTTAAAAATGCCCGGCCTGAAAAATTTCCCCAGTCCAGCCCTGACTGTGCCTGTGAATCTGCCATTTCCTCACTATGTTCCTCACAGTGGACACTGACAGCTAAAATCTCTGAGATAACGTTTTGTAACCTTCCCCTCAACCATAATGTTGAACAATCGTTGTTTTCAGGCCGTTGTAGAGTTTTTTAGAAGGTCCCATGTTGCCACTCATTAGAAGAGATGCAAAGAGGAGAACATTTGTAAATGGTCACCTTAAATACCCTTTCTCATGACTGGAGTCACTGTGTAAGGAGGTCAAGGGTCAATGATCTTACCAAACCAATTTTGCACACTACTTTAGCACCAATAATTAGTGCTAAATGTATTCAAAATAAATAAAATTACAAGGGTGCCCAAATTTATGCACCTGCCTAATTTTGTTTAAATAATTATTGCACACTTTCTGTAAAAACTAGAAACTTTGCAACATTTCAAACATTGTATTTGTAATCTATATTTACAGGTTAGAGTGAAATAATTGCAAGAGTAAAAAAAAAAATAAAAATGGGCAAGATACATAGCTGGAGAATCCCTAAAATGAATCTGAGAATCCTCACGTGATGACAATGATGATGGACATAGTAAAAAGTACTGTTTGGTAATTAATTAGTTTCTGAA
The DNA here is from genome assembly GCF_902500255.1 of Thalassophryne amazonica. Classification (NCBI taxonomy): domain Eukaryota; kingdom Metazoa; phylum Chordata; class Actinopteri; order Batrachoidiformes; family Batrachoididae; genus Thalassophryne; species Thalassophryne amazonica. The sequence goes on along the minus strand of NC_047110.1, from coordinate 35,335,071 downwards.
GAGGGGGACCAACTCTGAGAGGGTAATCACCTTTCAGAGACTGCATCGTGTCCAAGAGAAGGTGAAAAGAAAAAAAAAAAAAAGGCCAAACATGCAGTGCATGTGGAAGTCATATGCAAAAAACCTACTCAACACCAAGCATCATGTGTGCTGAGTGCATGTAAATATACTCAACAAAAATATAAACGCAACACTTTTGTTTTGCTCTCATTTTGTATGAGATGAACTCAAAGATCTAAAACTTTTTCCACATACACAATATCACCATTTGCCTCAAATATTGTTCACAAACCAGTCTAAATCTGTGATAGTGAGCACTTCTCCTTTCTGAGATAATCCATCCCACCTCACAGGTGTGCCATACCAAGATGCTGATTAGACACCATGATTAGTGCACAGGTGTGCCTTAGACTGTCCACAATAAAAGGCCACTCTGAAAGGTGCAGTTTGTTTCTGGTGTGACCACCATTTGCCTCATGCAGTGCAACACATCTCCTTCGCATAGAGTTGATCAGGTTGTCAATTGTGGCCTGTGGAATGTTGGTCCACTCCTCTTCAATGGCTGTGTGAAGTTGCGACGACAAACTGGAGTCAGGTCGAGACCCCGATGAGGACGACGAGCATGCAGATGAGCTTCCCTGAGACGGTTTCTGACAGTTTGTGCAGAAATTCTTTGGTTATGCAAACCGATTGTTTCAGCAGCTGTCCGAGTGGCTGGTCTCAGACGATCTTGGAGGTGAACATGCTGGATGTGGAGGTCCTGGGCTGGTGTGGTTACACTTGGTCTGCGGTTGTGAGGCTGGTTGGATGTACTGCCAAATTCTCTGAAACGCCTTTGGAGACGGCTTATGGTAGAGAAATGAACATTCAATACACGAGCAACAGCTCTGGTTGACATTCCTGCTGTCAGCATGCCAATTGCACGCTCCCTCAAATCTTGCGACATCTGTGGCATTGTGCTGTGTGATAAAACTGCACCTTTCAGAGTGGCCTTTTATTGTGGGCAGTCTAAGGCACACCTGTGCACTAATCATGGTGTCTAATCAGCATCTTGATATGGCACACCTGTGAGGTGGGATGGATTATCTCAGCAAAGGAGAAGTGCTCACTATCACAGATTTAGACTGGTTTGTGAACAATATTTGAAGAAAATGATATTGTGTATGTGGAAAAAGTTTTAGATCTTTGAGTTCATCTCATACAAAATGGAGCAAAAACAAAAGTGTTGCATTATATTTTTGTTGAGTGTAGAATGAGAGAGAGAGAGAAGGGAATCATTCTTAGAGTAGATAACAGAACATTTCTTTACATGTGATACATGTGTGCATATTTAATGAACATTACCTAGAAGTAATTGCATTATTACTTGAGCGTCTGTTGATGAAGATGAAAGTAAGGTTTGCAGTTTTGTAATGAGGTTGCATGTGTGCTGTGAGGGCATTTAAATTAACATGTTCGAGTAACATGTTCGATGTAATTGCCATATAATGGATCTTCTATAGGTTAAGGTTTAGGTTAAGCTAATGGTTATAAGTGCTGATACAAGTCTTAATTTTCCTGATGTTGCGTTCAATTGTTGTTTCTTAAAGCATATTCTCCTCGAGTTATATTTCATGTCAAAGTGTCTGAGTGAATATAAGAAAGTCTTCGTGATAAATACAAATAAAAGTTAGTTCAGTCACATTTTAATGTCATATTCCTGTGTTTTTCTGTTAGGATCCACATGGACCCCAGGTTGCCTGGAACTTCGGTTTCATGACGTGTGCTCATGACAGTTAAAGTAAATGTAAAATCAGTGCTTTGTTGTTGTTTTAATTTACATTTCCAAACCGGCCCGACGTTATTGGGGTTGTCGTAGTCTTGCTGAGAGATTGGCTGGTAAAGGTCTCTACTGGCTGCACCAGCTCAAATTGAAACCTGTGGAAGACCTGATTGGCAAGATGTGTCTGATGGGCACGATATGTCCGGCACCAGAATTGTCCTACAGAAAAAGCCCAACATGTGCTACAGACTGGAAATGTCTGAGAAAAAGAGCCGGATATGTCCTGCAAACAAGGAATAGCAAGTAGAAAGACTATGTTTTTGGAAGAGGATTTTTTTTTTTTACCAACTGCATATTTACCTTATTTGTCATGAACATGGTCAATTTGTTGTGGCAGCGCTTTATTAAATGCAGTTACTAAAAAAAAAAATGAAGGTTATTATGAAGTTTTATGTGTTTCATCTTTGACAAAGCTGTTTGTTTTTTTTATACTGTGTGTTTAATGAATCATTACATTTTGGAAGGTATTGCTAGATGATCAGTGTGTGATGTCTGAGTGAACAGTTTTGGGTGCTGACTATGACGCTGAACACACTAAAAAGACCTCATATACCTGTCAAAAGAGTAAGATAGTGGGATATGGGTGACTCTTCGGTCATCCCATAATAAATAATTATTAATTATAAGGATAAGGAGCTGGCCTGCCAACATGTAGACCTGGGTTTTAATCCCACTCATGCTTCCTGTCTGTATCCTTGGACAAGACACTCAATCTACACTGTCTGAATCCACAAGCTGTAAAAGAGTACCTTGCCTTGTCTGGAGAAGCAACCTGTGTTGGACTGGCATCCCTTCCAGGGAGAGGCATCAATTTTCATACCACTTGATGCTATGGAATCCAGAAATAGGGTCATTGTCTTGTTGAATAGGGTCTGTTGAAATAGGGTCATCGTCTTGTTGAAATAGGGTCACTGGTGCGTTGTGTCTGGTTGCTGCAGCCCGGCATGTTCATGCCCGGCTGCAACAGCCAGACACACGCACCAATGGACTGAAAACTAATATAGGGCTTGCTTCATGTATCATATAAATGATGAAAGTGAGGTCAAGCAACTCATTATGTCCAGTCCTACAGAAAAAGCCCAGTATGTCCTACAAGCAGGAAATATCTGCCAAAATACTACATATGCCCCACAAATGGGAAATGTCAGACATTCTGTGCCATAAGTCCCCCTTACCAATTACAACCACACCAGCCTGCTACCCTCAGGACCCATCATTTCCCTTAGTATCATAGTTTCACAATTAATATGAATCATTTTGCATTGGACATTTGGTCAACATGTACCTTGAGCCCAATATAGGCCCTGAAGTCCAATTGCAAAGCATATAACTCAGTGGGATGAGAGCTGGGTTTCCTATATGGAGACCTGATTCCTACTTTGATTCCTAGTCACAGTTCAGTTCCCAGGCAGCACTTTGGGGCAGCTTAGTGGTTAACACTGTTGCCTCACAGCAAGAAGGTCATGGGATTGCTTCCCACCTGGTCCTTTCTGTAGGGAGTTTGCATGTTATCCATGTGCCTGCATGGGTTTTAGAAAATTCCACATTTTAGTGTAACTGTACATATGTGGGTCACTTCATGAAAAGGGGTCACCATTACACAAGCCAACATTATGGACAGTAAAAACAGAACAGTCCAATGTGCAGGGAAAAATATAAAATTATTGTATATATATATATATATACTTTTGCATACAACTGTAACTTAAAGAAAGGAAGGCCATATGGTATCATGATGCCACTGAAAAGAGATCCAGCATTACCACCTGGCTGATTCATGATCATTATGACCACAGAACTGGACAATACCTTGATGCCTAGCCATATCATATCTGTCTTTGCATATTTGATCATTCTTTGCTGTACTTAATTTGACTTTTTGTTATTGGTAGTTTGTTCAAAGCCAACAGACACTCCTCTGAGTATGGTCCACTAGAGGTTTTTTCCTACAACACCAAAAAAAAAAAAAAAAAACACCTGACGGAGTTTTTTCCTTCCGACTGATACCAGGGGGGTGGGAAAAGTTGGACCTTACCCTTGTGAAGAGCCTTGGGGAGGCTTATGTTGTTATTTGCTACTATATAAGTGAACCTAACTGAACGTAACTGAAATGTTTTTGGCAATGTCATACCTGTGAAGGATGATGAAGGTCCAAATGTTTTCTGTGTAGGCTCTCAGTTGTCCAGGTGGTTTCCATAGTAGAGAAGCTTGAATCTTCGACTGGACTGGGTTGCTTGACGCGAGGACGTTTCGCTTCAAATCGCAGAAGCTTCCTCAGCTAAAATTCTTGCTCTGGTGGTCTGACTTCTGTCTTGACTCTTGTCGAGAAGAATGAACCAAAGTCACAAAAGCTGGAGTTTTAAACCTAACCAGACCCCTCCTACCGAGAGGCAGACTGCTAAGGTTAGTGACTAAACAATAGCTCTAATTAGAACCTATTGTGCTCTAGTTGGCACCCTCTTAATGACAGGGCAGCTGTCCCTCTCCTGATGGCTCCCTTTATGACTCTGCTGATGACGTGAATGACTCATTACCATGAACCAAAGACTGAAACTGCTTTGACCTGAGTACCCCATTGTAAACAGGAGATAAAGCGTGTCTCAGACCCCCCTCCCCGGTTAAGGCAGGGTTTCAAACGTTTCACTTCATGCATCCAGGCAGCTTACAGCGGAGTGGATTTTTGTGTGTGTGTGTTTGTTACAATAACTAGCACTGTCAGTTAGCTCAATCAAATCGTCATCCCGCTTGTGTCGTTGTCCACTCACACAACTGGGACAGTGCTTGTGTGCATGTGTACTACCAAAAAAAAAATAAATAAATAAATAAAAAACTGTGTACTTCCTCAGTGCAGCGAAACAAATCACGTCAGAAATTACTCTAGCTTTTCATTCAACCTGCTAACAGCCTCCAGATGGCTTATAGCGCAGTGAATTTGTTTGTGTGTGCATGCGCGTTGTGTGTGTGTGCAGTGTGCGTGGGTGTCAGTGTGTGCACACATAGGTGTGTGTAGGTGTGCATGGGTGTGTGTCTGAGTGCAGAGTGCAATGGTACCAAATGTATGGAACCAAATTTGTACTTTAAATGGTAAAAAAACAAAAAAAACAAATGGTAAATGGACTGCACTTATATAGCGCTTTTCTATCTGTATCAGACACTCACAGCACTTTACAAATAATGCCTCAGATGAAAAGCTGATGTGATTTTTGGCTGGACTGAAAACTACGAAACGCTGATGTGATTTTTGGCTGGAATGAGGAACTACACAAAGTCTTTTATGGAAGTCCAAGTCAGTGAGCAGCATCACCAGACTACACGTCAGAATTTTGACTTCAGCAGAAGTGGAACACCAATATGTAAGTCCCTTTTCAGTTGTTTAGAAATTAATAAAATATCAAATGACAAGGATCTATTTTAGCCATTATATAAAACAAATAATGAACATTTTTTACATTCAGAATTGAATGTAAAAAACAATGGTTTGTTCCAGAATTGAATTCATTCTGGAACAAACCATTCAACTCGGCTACGCCTCATTGAATGGTTTGTTCCAGCTTTCACCTCATTAAATATTTGTACCATTGAACTGATAAACATTCATTATTTGTACAACCATCCAACATAATGCTCTCAAATATGAAATAAATTTGATCTTTTGTGACAAGAGATATGAATTTTTGAAAATTTGTTCAATGTTCAAGACAGGGATTTTTCCAATTTTCCAAGATTTGTTTCCTGATTTTACCCTTTGAGCTATGACCTTGAAAATGACATATGAAAAATTGTGGGCTCCAGGCTGTTTACAAACAAACAGACAAGCAGTCAAACATTGAAACAGGGGCAAAAAACATAACCCCCTTCAACTTCATTGGCGGAGGTAAAAATATGCAAAAAAAAAAAAACAAAGCAAGTGCCCCTTTATTATCTGCAATGTCACAAATTGTAGCTGTTTTATTTTTGAGATGAAACCTGATCACCTGGCAATGTAATCACTGCAGAATTGATGCAGTTCACTTCTTAAGACCATGCAGACAAACTGCTGTTGTTTTAAGCTGAAAGGCAAATTTTTAATGGCATATTTCAAATGGCCTATTTGAAATCAGCATCAGGACCATTGTGTGTTTAAAAAAATCCATAGATTGTTTAATACAACATACCATATTCTCAACAATTCAACATCAACAAAATTTTGTTAATAAAAAAAAATCTGCATATTACCTTTATTGCACAGAACAATTTGAATGTATTTTCCATAGATATCTTTTTAGTTTTTTTTTTTTTTTTTAATAAAGAAAGAAAAACACATTGGCTTGGACTACATGGTCAGTAAAGTCTGGGGGCTCATGAAAAGAAATGAATAACAGATTCCTGACATCACTTAGGACCAAAAAAAAAAAAAAAAAAAAAAAAAGCCATAGCCACACTTTGAAAGAAGAGAGAGCATTCAAAATCAGCAAGAAAGAGAACCATGAGCCATATCTATTTTTTTTTATGCAAAACTGATTACACCAAAGCTGCTTCGAAATGCTCCATGAGTGAAACCATCTGTGTCACACCATCCATCTGCATGTTCAGTCCATACTTCCAGCATTACTGTGCCGTTATCTGTAATGTCATCCATCATAAATAACTTTGTCCTCACACGTTTGCAAAGCCCAGCTGTCCACAGTATTTACTTGAAAAGCAGCAGATTTACCCTCACTTTTTAGATGCAGGACCGATCAGCGGTATCATATGCGACAGTTCCTTTTCCCCCGCTGACACACATTGTACATTTGCGAGAATGGCAAAACCTGTAAATGATGGTGTAAGGTAATACATTTCCATGGCTTTAATGGTGGGCCATCAGCATAATAAACCACTGATTTTCATAGACCAATCAAGAAAGATCAACAAAATGAAAGAAACAGTCTACAGATTGAGGAGCACATTGTATCCAAAAACATGAGCACCAGTACTTTCAGTAACATCAGACATGAGAAATTTAACCAAGTCATACATTGTGTAACTGATGCTGTACAGTAGTAACATCAAGAAATATTGGCATCTGTCATGAGCTGGTGCCTCTTTCTGTTTGATAGTATTGTTTCCATGCTGACTTTAAAGGAGTCATGATGTGCAAAAATGGTTATTTTACATATTTAGATTTTCATATTAAATAATAGCAAAGGCATACAATTCTACCTCTGTGCATGTAAAAACTCCCTCCATAAACAGAATTAGGTCTACAATGTTTTAAATCCCTCTACAGTTTTAAATCCCTTTACAGTGTGGGACACACCCACTGAGCCGGTATATGCTCAGTGGGTAAAAGATGCATTTCTTTCTGTTACATTTCTTACATTTCTTTCAGTTTCTTTCATTTTAAAGCAGTATAATCAAGTATATTGTTGAGACTTCTTTTCATTAGAAAATGCCAATTTCCACAAAATGCCAGATTTAAAGAAAATACCGCATTTCCAGACATGTTAGCACAGGGCATTATTACATTTAAGTATGAATTGGCTGTATTTAAGAAAAGGCAAACATATTTAGCATTAGCATACATGGTCATGCTCACTAGGGTTTATGCAAAAGTTAGTATTTGAACCACACTGTGATTGATGTTAACATGGAGATGTTGATGCCAACGCTAACTACGTTGAACACTCATGGTTCGTGGTTGATGCAAACTGCTAACTGCTCCAGGCTTTCAATAAAAAGTGTAATTGTTTGTGGTGTTGAATTTGTCAAAAGATTCTCTTATCTACCAATGATCCATGACATTCATGTCTGTGGGACCTCAACCTTTCAGCTCAAGAGACACTGGTGGAAAGAGACACGGGTGGAAATGGAGTCATTAAAGTGCTGGACAGATGTTTTTGTGACCCTGATGCCTTTGCATGGAAAAGAAGATCCAAGTATTCGGGCTGTGTTGCATCACCCAGTAGTTGCATAAAATAGACTTCAGGTCCATTTTGGCCCACTTACTTAGTGGCAGAGCGCCCATTGTCTCTAGCCGGTGCAAAAGGCCCATTCCGATTGAAAATGAATGGCACATGTCGCTTGCTGTCGCTAATCTGACCATAGCTTTACTGTATGGTTGTAGGACCATGTTAGCCAGTGAACTCAGGTGATGACTGGATGTCTTTGGTACAAGGTATCTCCGGAAAATCCTTGAGTTCTACAAGAATGACTTTGGGCTAAATGATCGGATACTTAGGGAGACTCAAAAGAGCACTACAATTTGTAGGTTGAATGAACATAAGTTACGACATTATGGTCACGTGGCATGTTTGTCTAAACATGATCCCATGCACAAATGCCTCAGTGCGGAGGACCTCACCAACTGGAAAAGATCCACATATCTCCTGGCCATGGCAGACAGATGGCTACTTTCAAGATGTGGGGAAGGAGTGGTTGTCTGTCTGGATTGTTGCCCTTCAGGACCCAAAGTGGTTCCATAGTGTTGTGGGTGCAGTGTCACACGGCACCAGCACATTTTTCCACACTTACTAACCACAGTTGTATCAGGTTAGTGATTGACAGCAACATGTGGTCATGCTAACTGGGATAAGTGAGTTATTCAGTTTGTCCTTGCAAAAAGTGGTGCATTCCACATCTGGAAATTCTGTAATTCCTGGAAAACTTTGCTTGGTAGGGTATTTTTATTATGTGTATAATAGCTACAATTTTTAAGTGCACAATATGACCCATTTAAGGTGCAAAAAAAAAGGTCCTCTTCCACTACTTTCTAGGAGAAGAAAAAAAGAAGAAAATTGTAAAAAGTAAATTTTACCACACTATTCTCATTATGCGTTTCCATCTCAGTGTGAGAATTTGAAAAGCTTTTATTGCGGAAAATGTACAACTGAATTTCATTTTTTTTTTTTTTTTATAATTATTTGATTATTAATGTAACAGAAGAATGATCTGGGGCAAAAATCATAATTTTCATTCGGAATTCCTTATAATCATGTTGAGCACATTATAGTGCTATTACATGATGTTATTTAAAATGCAAATTCAAGGGGTAAGAGATTCAAACTATCCACAGCAGAGGCTTTATATAGATGCTTCATCTTTCCCATCTGCATGATACCGGCAGATGCATGCGTGTGCAGTGTCTGGTTGATGACTAACATTGGGCATGAGTGATGCTCAAACTGATATCAGACACTGGGTTCACATCACCTCAGAGAATTCCTACTGCTACAAACCCATATTAAATGCCACATCTAACACCTCAGCTTTCTGCAAGGTGTCATCACGAAATATGGTTAGTTTTGGCCTACAAAATTGTAATTATTGTGACACATTTTGGCTAATTTTATTACTGAGAATATTCAGTTATGAATGCACCAATATAACCTATTTTATGATTTATTGTACTGTCTTGGTCACATGTATGGTTAGGCAGTAGCTCCATAGGTTTTTCTGGATTTCCACTCTCCAAGTCTACATTATATTATGTACTTCTGGTAATCACTGTGGTGTGTTTAGAGATACTGTGAGACAGACATATCCTTAACAGATCTAATGTTTTACAGAACAATTACTTCAGCGATTAAAAAATTACCTATATGCAGCACATAGCATACACCACTGTAACACTGACATATGATCATAATGGTGCACATGAAATGCATCAAATACAAAATTTGTGGTGTGAATGTGCTCACCAACCCATATAAATCTCATTCATAGGTTGACAACTTCCCTCAAAAAAGTACTAAATAAAAAGGTAGACAAAATTAAATGACAACAAACCAGTGATGGCCAAAATGTGATCTGCCTCTTGCTTTCTGCACTTCTTTATTCCTTTCCTTTTATGTTCTGGCATATATTTCTCCAGTATAAATTGCCAGGAATATGAGTTTCTTATGACAAATCTGACTCTCAACCTTTACTAAACCCACCAAAGCCATGTAGCATTAGTGTGATTTTGTTTCTCTCAAGTGGTGCAGTCGGGAGAAAACAAATTACTCTATGTTAACAGACCAGTATCAACATGTTTGTTGTAAAGGAAAATAAAATGTCTTCTTTCCATTTTTTTGTGTGTCATTTTCCCCCAAGTTCAAAGTTAGTAAACTTCAGTTCCATTAAATCATTTTCATATTAAACTTGCGAGGAGCATCCACAGTGCTGCTGCTCATTCCAGCGTCTGATTTCCGTGGCACATACTCTATCTCGATGTTGTGCTTTGTGTTGCCTTTACCTCTGCTCCAAAGGAAGAGCAGTACCAAACAAAACAAGACAACACCGAGGAAAGAGATGAACCCCATAGTGGTTGCAATGATCAATGTCTTTATATCAAAGGGGAAAGGGACATTAGCCCGTGTGCCGTTAGCACCAGTTTCTGTTGGCTGGTTGGAGATGAAGGCAAAAGTCTTGTTGGGCTGATGCGGCCAGTCGGGTGAGTAGCTGTGAATGTGCAGATGAGCAAGAGAGGTGTCATTTCCGCCTGCATTGGTAGCTATACACACGTATGTACCATTGTCTTGAATTTGGGCATAGCGCACCTCGAGAGTCCCATCGGGTAGAACAGAAAGCCTTCCAATTGTCTTGGTGGTGATGAACTTTTTCTGCGGTGACAGCCACATTATCACTGGGGCAGGATCTCCATCTGCTTGACAAGAGAAGTGAACAATGGCTCCTTCATCAACAAATCTCTGCTGGGGTTTGCGATCCCTAATTCTAGACTTGCGACATGTGAAATAGTTCGGCTGGAGAACATCTGGGAAATCTTTGAATTCTTTCCCTTGGACAAATTCAGGGGATGCACAGGTGGGCTGTTGCTTGTTGAAGTTCAGTCTCCAGCGTCGTCGGAAAACCCACAATAGTCGGCAGTCGCAGGCCAGGGGATTATCATAGAGTGCAAGGGTTTCCAGGTTGCCAACTGAATGGAATGCAGACTCCTCTAAAGTGGTAAGAGAGTTCCCAGACACATTTAGAATCTTGAGGTAATTCAGACCTCGGAAAGAGTATGGCTCAATCATGGCCAGTCTACCTCCTACAAGGTGGAATTCCCTAAGACGCAGCAGATCGTGGAGTTTATTTCCTTCAATTGTATGGATTGGGTTATATGAGAGATTAAGAAAGCGCAAATAGACTAAGTGCCGCAGGGATACATAAGGGATTGTTGTCAGGTTAGCATTCGCAATAGTAAGGGAAGTGAGATTTAATCCATGCAAGCAATTTGGAGTCATCGTATCCAAATATGGCCAGTTTGCTATTTCCAACACTTTAAGCCGATAGAGCCTTTTAAAGGAATAATCCCGGATGGCATTGATGTTCAGGTGGCGTAGCCTTAGAGTAATCAAACTGCGGAGGTGGGTAAAAGCCTCTGTGGGAACAGACGACAAGTTGCATTTTTCAAGACTCAGGTGCTCAAGGCTACTTAGACCATGAAAAGCTCGGTGGGAAATGAAAACCAGGTCATTATCTCCCACCTCTAAAGACCGGAGGCTGTACAAATCCTGGAACATGTAGTCCAACAGGATGACGATCTTGTTCTCACTTATGTCCAGCTGTGTAAGATTATTCAGTCCTGTGAACACACCTAGTTGGATCAGTTTCAGCTTGTTGCTGCGCAGCCCCAATGTCCGCAAGCCGTAGAGGTTGTTGAATGCCCCCGGCTCGATAGTGGAGATTGTATTTTCGCTCAGCTCCAGGTGTTCAAGATTGGGAAAGATGGCAAACTCATCTGGATTGATGGTTCTAATGCGGTTCTTGCTTAGGTCCAACAGTCGTGTGTCTGCAGGAATGCCTTCAGGAATTGTCATAAGCTTTTTGCGGTAGCACAACACAGAGCGTTCTTGTACATTGCACTCACAGCGGGATGGGCAGCCTGTGGTGGAGCCAGACAACACAGTGCCCAGCATCAGGATCAAAATGGGCTGCCAGAAAGCCACCAGGTAGCTGTGCCCAGTCGCTTCCCTGGCCACCATCTTATCGGTTACCTGTGGAGACACAGAGACAAGAGAAAGCACTTAGTTGGGCTTGAGCCAAGACTGAATATTGCTGATCTCTTGCCTGACTTTCAAATATACAGTGATGTCTGTTGAAATTTTCACACAAATGGTGAAATTAAGCATGACGTCTTATATACTGAACTTGATTCAAGGTATTTTTTGTAACAGTTGAACATGACAGCAGAAAGTAAAAATGCTCAGATAATGTTCAAGACATGGAAGCAAAATAATGTAGGGGCTTGCATGATTAAGAATGCCGATTTTTTTTTTATTTCTGCACTGGCTTTTCTTCTGCACAGAGGTATTTCATCCGCTCCCAGGGCTTACCCATTATCATTGAAAGGTATGACAGCAGACTCATGCATGAGTCAGATAATATGAAAAAATACAATCCCAATTCCAATGAAGTTGGGACGTTATGTAAAATGTAAATAAAAACAGAATACAATGATTTGTAAATCCTCTTCAACCTATATTCAATTGAATACGCCACAAAGACAAGACATTTAGTGTTCAAACTGATAAACATCGTTTTTGTGCAGATATTTTCTCATTTTGAAATGGATGCCTGCAACACATTTCAAAAAAGTTGGGACGGGCAACAAAAGACTGGGAAAGTTGATAAATGCTCAAAGAACAGCTGCATGGAAACAGGTGAGTGTCATGATTGGGTACAAAAGCATCATCCCCAAAAGACTCAGCCATTCACAAGCAAAGATGGGGAGAGGATCACCATTTTGTGAACAACCCCATGAAAAAATAGTCCAACAGTTTAAGAACAATGTTTCTCAACGTTCAATTGCAAGGAATTTAGGGATTCCATCATCTACAGTCCATAATATAATCAGAAGATTCAGAGAATCTGGAGAACTTTCTACACATAAGCGGCAAGGCCAAAAACCAACATTGCCCATGACCTTCGACCCCTCAGGTGGCACTGCATTAAAGCTGACATCATTGTTTAAAGGATCTTACCGCGTGGGCTCAGGAACACTTCAGAATACCATTGTCAGTTAACACAGTTCCTTGCTACATCTACAAGTGCAAGGTAAAACTCTACCATGGAAAGCGAAAGCCATACATCAACAACATCCAGAAAAGCGACCGCCTTCTCTGGGCCCGAGCTCATTTGAAATGGACATACGTAAGGTGGAAAAGTGTGCTGTGGTCTGATGAGTCCACATTTCAAATTGTTTTTGGAAATCATGGACATTGTGTCCTCTGGACAAAAGAGGAAAAAGACCATCCAGATTGTTCAAAAGCCAGCATCTGTGATGGTATGGGGGTGTGTTAGTGCCCATGGCATGGGCAACTTACACATCTGTGATGGCACCATCAATGGTGAAAGGTACATCCAGGTTTGGAGCATCACATGCTGCCATCCAAGCAACGACTTTTTCAGGGACGTCCCTGCTTGTTTCAGCAAGACAATGCCAAGCCACATTCTGCACGTGTTACAACAGCGTGGCTTCGTAGTAAAAGAGTGCGGGTACTAGACTGGCCTGCCTGCAGTCCAGACCTATCACCCATTGAAAATGTGTGGCACATTATGAAGTGCAGAATACAACAACGGAGACCCCGGACTGTTGAACAACTGAAATCATACATCAAGCAAGAATGGGAAAGAATTCCACCTACAAAGCTTCAACAATTAGTGTCCTCAGTTCCCAAACGCTTATTGAGTGTTGTTAGAAGGAAAGGTGATGTAACAGTGGTAAACATACCACTGTCCCAGCTTTTTTGAAATGTGTTGCAGGCATCCATTCAAAATGAGCAAATATTTCCACAAAAACAATAAAGTTTATCAGTTTGAACATTAAATATCTTGTATTTGTGTGGTATTCAATTGAATATAGGTTGAAGATGATTTGCAAATCATTTATTATGTTTTATTTACATTTTACATTGTCCATACTTCATTGGAATTGGGGTTGTACAAAATGTCAGACAAATCTTAGTATTGTAGGATACACTGTGTGCCTCTGGCGTCCCATGATGAACAATATTACCAGTGTTCTCATGGCTGATGATGAATCAGTCTCTTTCACTCTGAACAGTAAGCATAGGGGCATTGACAACTGTAGTAAATACATTGATTACAAGGCGGTTTGTTCTGTAACCATTTTTATATAACGAGTCTTCCCGTTCTAGCAAGTTAACCAAGGAAAAGAAAAGGATGAGTGGGTGGGTTGGAGGTGGGTAAGAAGGAGTTGGCTGGGTGGAGCAGCAGTGACAGGAGGTTGCCATCTTAGACTGATATTGGTAAGTCTGATGTATGTGCTAAGGCTGACAGTGTGCTCATGCTATCTTTAACAATAAAATACAAACCACACACCACCAGGGAAGTTGACAGAAGGAGATAAATGCAATCTCCAAGAGGATTAAATAAAACAACTGATATTTAATTCCAAGGCCATCTGTTTGTATGTCTCAACCATTTCCATAAACAATACACGGAACAGCATATTTTTATTACAGAATTAAGAGTTCTACTGTATGTAAAGGATCACAATGGCAATAGAATTACATTGATTAATGATGTGATTGATGCTGATGTAATTGTGTAGATATGGGCTGATCCCCTTTATTCAGTTCCGATCCGATTCTAATACATAACTGCAGATACAATACAGATTCCAAAACAAGTACTTTTTTTGGTTTGTTATCAGTTATCTACCTTCTTGTGTCTTGTAATCATAGAATGCAAGCTTGCGCTATTTTCCCAGGGTTTAGTGAGGTTTCTCATGTAATTCTGCTTAAGTTATTTTGGAGATTTGCTAAACTATACATTTTTCGAAAACTGCTGAAATGAGGAGTCCAAAAAACACTTCCATTTTTTCAAAAGTTGTTATGGAAACCATCATGGATTTTCCAAATTGGTGACCTTCAAAACTAAATTTTCACTTTCTTGAATTCTGATTATTTGTGGGTCAACGTGGTAGGCATTTAACAAATAACCGCAGCCTGGATGGAGATTTTCTCTATGTCCCTCCACCCTGTCTCGGAATCGATCAAGAGACAATCTTCCTTGCCAGTGAGGAATTGCCATTATAAATAAATATATATATATATATATATACATACACACAGTAGTGGGCACAGTTCTGCTAATCCACTAACCGCTAATTAGGAAAGCTAACTTTTTCATTAGTGGATTAGCTTTTCAGCTAACTTTGGAAACCATCAGTGGACCAGTTACCTTCCGCTAAATGTAGTTCCTCTAACATTCAGTCCGCTAACATTTTTTGCTGGCATCGTAAGTAAAGCAGCAACACGGTGGATTAGTGGTTAGCACTGTTGCCTCACAGCCAGAATGTCATGGGTTTAATTCCCACCTGTGGCTTTTCTGTGTAGAGTTTATGTGTTCTCTCCATGTTTGTGTGGGTTCTCTCTGGGAGCTCCGGATTCCTACCAAATCCAAAGTCAGCAAATTTTACATTGTCCGTAGGTGTGTGTGTGGGTGTGAATGTTTGTTTGTCTAAATGTGGCCCTGCGACAGATTGGTGTCCTGTCCAAGGTGTAACCCCGCTTGCACTCTTTGACTGCTGGGATAGGTTGCAGCCTTGCGACCTTTAATTGGACTAAGCGGTTGAAGATGGATGTGTGTGTGTGTGTAAGTAAAGCTTAACGGTCAAAAACCTCTGTAAACCCTAAAATCAAACATTATTTCCTGTCATGTATTTTGTAATAGTCAGACTCAGCCCTCCCCCAGCAGAAAGAGGCAGGCAGCTGCTGCTGCAAAAAAGTGTCATTTACTTTTAACATACAACGACACAGACAGCGGCACAAGAGATCAAATGCAAAGCACTTTTCACTCATGGTCACAACATAACTCTTCACCAAACTAACAACACTCCTTGAACTATAAAAACTCAATAAATCTGTAACACTAACAACTCTGCTAAACTAACATGTACTACAGTAATAATAAAACAAACCCCGAACTACCATAATCATTGGAGCAGTGATCAACAGTGTGTCTGCTTTAAAGACAGTGTGTACATGCAAACCTTTACTTTTTTAAGTGAAAAAACACTTATTTATGGAGTTAAATTTGTCTCATTAATATCTGCATATATATATATATATATATATATATATATATATATATATATATACACAGTGAGGAAAGTAAGTATTTGAACACCCAAAGATTTTGCAAGTTATCCCACTTAGAAATCATGGAGGGGTCTGAAATTTTCATCTTAGGTGCATGTCCACTGTGAGAGACATAATGTAAAAAAAAAAAAAAAAAAAAAATCCAGAAATCACAATGTATGATTTAATTTATTTGTATGTTACTGCTACAAATAATTATTGGAACACCTGTGAAAATAAATGTTACTATTTTGTACAGTAGCCTTTGTTTGCAATTACAGAGGTGAAACGTTTCCTGTAGTTTTTCATCATGTTTGCACACTGCAGCAGGGACTTTGGTCCACTCCTAAATACAGATCTTCTCTAGATCTTTCAGGTTTGGAATTTCAGCTTCCTCCAAAGAGTTTCTATTGAGTTCAGGTCTGGAGACTGGCCAGGCCACTCCAGGACCTTGAAATGCTTCTTACGGAGCCCCTCCTTAGTTGCCCTGGCTGTGTGTTTGGGGACATTGTCATGCTGGAAGACCCACCCATGATCCATCTTCAATGCTCTTACTGAGGGAAGGAAGTTGTTTGCCAAAATCTCACAATTCATGACCCCATCCATCCTCCCTTCAATACGGTGCAGAAGAAGAAGAGCACCTCCAGAGTATGGTGTTTCCACCCCCATGCTTCAGGGTTGGGATGGTTTTCTTGGGGTTGTTCTCATCCTCTAAACATGGTAAGTGGAGTTGATTCCAAAAAGCTCTATTCTGGTCTCATCTGACCACATGACCTTCTCCCATGCCTCCTCTGGATCATCCAGATGTTCACTGGTGAACTTCAAACGGGCCTGGACATGTGCTGGCTTGAGCAGGGGGACCTTGCTGCCCTCCAGGATTTTAAACCATGACAGCATCATGTGTTACTAATGTAATCTTTGTGACTGTGGTCCCAGCTCTCATCAGGTCATTGACCAGGTCCTCCTGTGTAGTTCTGAGCTTTCTCAGAATCATCCTTACCCCACAAAGTGAGACCTTGCATGGAATCCCAGACCGAGGGAGATTGACAGTCATCTTTTGTTTCTTCCACTTTCTAATAAATAATGTTGTTGTCTTCTACCAAGCTGCTTGCCTGTTGTCCTGTAGTCTATCCCAGCCTTCTGCAGGTCTACAGTTTTGTCCCTGGTGTCCTTAGACAGGTCTTTGGTCTTGGCTATGGTGGACAGGTTAGAGTCTGATTGATTGAGTGTGTGAATAGGTGTCTTTTATACAGGTAACAAGTTCAAACAGGTGCAGTTAATACAGGTAAAGAATGCAGAATAAGAGGGCTTCTTAAAGAAAAATTAACAGGTCTGTGAGAGCCAGAATTCTTCCTGGTTGGTAGGGGTTCAAATACTTATTTGCAGCTGTAACTTTCAAATAAATTATTAAAAAAAATCATACATTGTGATTTCCAGTGAACATGCACCTAAGATGAAAATTTCAGACATATATATATATATATATATATATATATATATATATATATATATATATATATATATATATATATATATATATATATATATATGTCATTAATGTACAGAAGAAACAGCCATGGCCCCAGAACTGAACCCTGGGGCACCCCACAAGTGATTTTCATGAGCTCAGAATTAGGGGTGAGCCAGATACTCCTCTGAAATGATTGTCCGGTATGGATAAAGCATTTTTGATGAGCACAAGCATGATCTGAATAAAATTCAGCAATATCTGTGCTTGTGCTGAAGGAAAATTCTCATTGGCTAACTGTCTGTCTTCACACTCTGTGACTGGCCAGTCACACACAGCGCCCATCCCTCCCTACACAGACACGTCTCACTGCAGCTTCTCACACACACACAGACACACAGGATCTCTCTCTGTGCTTGGCTTGGCTGCCTCACGTTTTCTTCTGCTCTCGTCTTTTAAGTTACTTGGTGAACTTGTTTCATATTATACGCGGTGCTTTCGACAAGACAGAGCTGAAAACGGCTCGTGTCGCTTCGGTCACTGCCTCCGGTCTGGCTTTTTATTTATTTATTTATTTATTTATTTTTTAACCGTTTGCTTGCGCTTGGTTTTGTTTGGTAATATAAAGTCAGTTGGAAAACTTTGCTCCTACTGAACGCGATGCTTTTGAGAAGAATACAGTGAACAAGGCTGACTTATTATTTCCCTGTTTGCCATCACTGGATGTTTGCATGAATCACCAAGTTCACACAGATCATTAAAAAATAATGAGCCAATCCCCTGATACCATACCTCTGTAATTTATCCAATGGCACAGTATGGGTCTATAGTGTCAAATGCTTTCTGTAAATCAAAACAAAGACCCCTACAGTATATTGCTTATTTTCAATTGCAGATGTAATCTCATCAACAAAATCAATCACAGCCAGTGAAGTAGTGCAATTTTTTTCCTGAAACCATATTGCTGTTCCGTAAGTATGTGATGTTTATTTATGAAATCATTTAACCTGTTTAAAAATACCTTTTCCAAAATTCTGGGAAATTGTGGGAGGAGTGAGACTGGCCTGTAATTTGAAAAGACATGTTTGTCGCCAGTTTTAAACAGTGGTATCACGTTAGCTAATTTCATTTTGGAAGGAAATTTCCCAATCATTAGTGACAAGTTACAAATATACATGAAAGGTTTAACAATACAATCAATAATGTTTTTAATCAAAAACATATGAAAGTTATCGCTGTCAGTTGATTTTTTCCCCTTGAGTTTACGAACAATAATTATTTCATATTCATCAGTTTCTTTAATGAACATTAAAATCTGAATTGTATTAATTGTCTTACTGGAATCCAAAGAGCACACTCCAGAAGATACAATTGAATCAGCTTTTACCCACATTTACAAAATAATAATTGAATTGATCTGCTATAGGTTTATTTTCCTTAACAACCATACCAGTACTTGTGTAGAAAAGGGCAGGGAATTCTTTAATGCCTCTTCTCTTATTTATGATTTCATTTAAAAGCTTCCAAGTGCCCCTAATGTTTGTTTATTTTTTTCCAATAAATTACTATAATACTGGCTTTTACAAGATTGCATGAAAATTTTCTTTTTACATGCATTCAGCAGTCCCCTAGTGATCCAAGGTTTGTCAGTATGTTGCTTGTGACCAGCATTTAACACAAGTGGGCAGTGTTTATCATACAACTTGGAGAAATAAATGATTCTTCAATGTCTTCAATATAGATGCCACGCCAGTCTGTTCCAAGATTGGCCATAGATCCCTCAGTTATTTTTCTTTTGAAATTTGAAGTGTCAATATGATCAAAAACCGGCAAGAGTTCAATGATGTCACTAATTAGCAGTGTTGCCACAGTTACTTTGAAAAAGTAATCCAATTACTGATTACTGATTACTCCTTGAAAAAGTAACTTAGTTACTTTACTGATTACTCAATTATAAAAGTAACTAAGTTAGATTACTAGTTACTTTTTTAGTTACTTTCCCCAGCTGCCGACAACAACTCACTTTATAGTCACCCTTTCTTGACTTCAATGAAAATAAATACTTGTTTTATAAAAAGTAAAATAAAGACCTCTTTCTTGACCTCATATTTAACTGTTGACAGCACTGTAACAGTAAAACTTGCAATTTCAAACCTACATTGTTTAGAAATGTAACTATTAAATTCTAACTCTCTAAACATTTTACTTGTCGAAATTATTATTATTTTAAGCAATATTAGTAGTTGTAGTAAAAAACGGCTTCAAAACTGGACCTTTAATCTAGGGGTGTTGTGGGGGAGGGGGGCACATCCCTGCCCCACACCCCCATTCCATCTGGATTCGCTCCTGCTTTGGCGTTTGAGCACAAAGAATGGATAACATTTATTTATGTAGAAAACAGGACCAGATTTACAGGTAAGAAAGTTTTATTGTGTTTTCACATCATGTGGTCCTCACAAAGAGAGTTTAGGTGCATTTGAGTGGAAAATAGTGTTAGTTGTTGACGCGTCGCGGAGGATCAGCTGTTTTTAACAAGACGATACGGAGCGGCTCAGCTCAGAATTCTAAATAAAGGAGGGGAAAAAGTATAAAAATGTCTTTGTAAAGCTCAGTGCAGGTGTGCTGATCACAGCGCTTTAAGAGGTGAGGACGAGTCGAGCAGCTGCAAAAAACCGTGGATGAAAAGCTCACAGCTCGCTTAAAGTGGGCAGTTCAGTCGAACCCCGACCTCCTGCCCACAGACCAAGTTTAATGCTGCTATCGACCCACAATGAAAAATAATAGTAACGCACAGTGACATGGAGAAGTAACTTTAATCTGATTACTGATTTGGAAAGATTAACGCATTAGATTACTCGTTACTAAAAAAAGTGGTCGGATTAGAGTAACGCGTTACCGGCATCACTGCTAATTAGTAATCCACCCATTAAATTCCCAACAATAACATTTGTCAATATGTTGTCAATAAGCATTGATGTATCCGTCGTAATCCTGGTTGGGTGTGTTATCACTGGATATAATCCCATACGGAACAAAGAATCTAAAAATTCATCTATTTGTACATGGCTATGTTGATTTAGAAAATCTATGTTAAAATCTCCACAAACAAATAAAATCTTATTGTTTTTAATTGAGTTGTACATATATGTCATTTTCTCCACAAAAATGTTAACATTCGATCCGGGAACTCTGTAAATACAATTTATAGTTGTTTTTTTGTTTGTTTGTTTGTTTTCCACAAACATTTCCACAGTAACACATTCCATAACACCGTCCAAGTAAAATGACATGTTTGGAACAATTTCACAGTGGTGATTAGATCTGACGTAAAGAGCCATACCACCACCCCTCTTTGAGAAAGAAACCTCAAGCAGACCAGACTCAAAGGGGTGACCCTCTGCTTGGGCCATGCTACGACACAATTTACAAAACAAATATACAAGAAATTCTGCCGGTGCACAGAACAGGAGGGTTGCAGAAGTAGGCACCACTCCCATCTCTGGATGGAGCTGCAACTCAAACAGAGAGAAAAAACAGTATCAGGCGTCAGAAAGACAACAAATACAGTATAATTTGTCAGCATTAAGCAACAAGATGAACAAAAGAAATACTAAGGTGATCACCACCCACTGGCGCTAAGCTTCATTAAAAGACCCAGAATTTAGATACAGTTGAGGCCGCAGCCCGCTCTGTTTCCTGATAAAATGAACTTAAAAGAGTAAAAAGCAGTTTGCTAGCCATACAAAAGGGAAAATAAGTGACTTAAGGAGTTAAAAAGATATAAGGACTTGAAAGTCTCTACAGAATCTGACTGTTTTATTGATGCAGGGAGATCATTCCACAGAACAGGGGCATGACAAGAAAAAGCTCTGTGCCCCGCAGACTTTTTATTCACTTTAGGGACACAAAGTAGTCCTCCACCCTGAGAGTGGAAAGCCTGGTCTGGTACGTAGGGTTTAATTAGGTCAGCTAAGTAGGGAGGTGCCAGCCCGTGAACAATTTTATAGGCTAGTAGCAGAACGATCTCACAGGGACAGGAAGCCAGTAAAAAGATGCCAAAATGAGTGTAATGTGGTCAAACTTTCTGCTTCCTGTCAAAAGGCTGGCAGCAGCATTTTGAACCAATTGGAGACCCCTAATGCTGTACTGCGGTAAACCAGAAAATAGAACATTGCAGTAATCCAATCTAGAAGAGGCAAATGCATGAATCAGGGTCTCAGCATCTTCCATAGACAGGATAGGACAAATTTCAAATGTGATATGTGTTTTAATTATTAGAATTTGGGGAAATCCCAGTTACAAGCGCCTCACGGTGGCGTCCAGCATTGCGGTGCACTGCTGAAGTGGTCAGTTGACAGGTGCTGTATGTCCACAGCAAAGCATATGAGCAAAGGGATTGCACATGAAAGAGTTCACGCCTTTACCATTATTTGTTTTATTTAATTTCCACTCTTTCTCTCTGTCATGTAAACTACAATTTACATGGTGGAAGTGACATCAGCTCATTAATTTCATACCAAGCTACGTGCTCAGACGCTGGTTGGTCCTCATATGATTGCGTCTGTATGTAATTATCAGCATGTCATGAGGGCATGAGTGCCCGCCCACACATGTGCATTGCATGTTCACCAGGCTGAACTGCAATACACAGCGGCCAGCTGTTCCAGCAGCACACTGCGCTGGACAGTTACCGGACTCCGGGACCATCAGCCACAGCTGATTATATTCACAGATTTAACGGATTGTTTTTATACATTAACAACACCAGAAACAATTCAAATCCACAAAATAAGTAATTGCATGGTCCATATTATATTTGATTTTGACTGATTTAATATGATTGAGACTATGGAGAAGGAAAGGAAAATTATTGTGGTTGTGATTAACAGTTCATTATGCCCCCTCAAAATCACCACTGAGCCAATAGATACCTGGATATAAGGTTCATCAAAAAGAAAGTTATTTCACCCCATTCCTTTTGCTTACCTCTGAGGTCAGAGTTCATCTTGGGTTTTTGTTGATAACATCAGTAATCAAGTGAGAGCAAAGTAATCTCAGCAGGCTGAGATGATTGCACTTCCATGTGTCATTGACCAGCACTGGAGCCTGCTGTGCCTCTGTGTGCTTCAAGCCTTCCTTTATCACTCTCATTCTTCAGCACACATTGATCACACTGATGCTGTGCACCGTGAGGTGGAGTGCTGTCGAGCTTTATGTGTTCCATCTTAAGACATCTGAGAAGAAGGGGTGGCCTTATCACAAGCTCCAACTCCATCTGTCACCCTCTATCATATGACTATCACATATCAGGTATCGTTCAAGGAGATGCTATTATATTCAAGTCTATTACCACAGACACTGAAACCTAATCAGGAAAATGAAGAATCCATAATCCGTTTTTACATAGCTCCCTGTCTGCCACTTGAGCAGGTAAACTATCAGATTAAAATCCACACAGTCCTACACAAGGCCTAACTCCCTGCTGAATAACACCATATTTTCAAGAGTATAATTCACTTTTTTGTAATTTGGGAAATTCTGGAATTTATAATCCAGTGCACCAGAAAATAAATAAATATAATATAATAATCATCATGAGCAGCAGCAGCATCAGATACCAGTTAGGCATTGCCATCTATCTGCTATTATGATTAATATATTTTGAATCTGAACAACATAATCTATACAATAATTCTCTCAGGCCCAAATCTGTGTGTGTGTTCTATGTTAATTAAACAAAAACTCAAAATTCACAGTTAAGATTGTCATATTTGAAGCAACTTGTAATATATATATTCATTCATTCATTCATCTTCTACGGCGTAGTCCAGTTAAGGGTCGTGGGGGGCTGGAGCCTATCCCAGCAGTCATAGAGCGCGAGGCGGGGTACACCCAGGACAGGACGCCAGTCTGTCGCAGGGCCACAAATAGACAAACAAACACAGACACACACACACCTACGGACAATTATAAAGATTCCAATCCACCTAACCTGCATGTCTTTGGATGTGGGAGGAAACCGGAGCACCTGGAGGAAACCCACACAAACACGGGGAGAACATGCAAACTCCACACAGAAAGGCCACGGGAATTGAACCCCTGACCTTCTCGCTGTGAGGCAACAGTGCTAACAACTAAGCCACCATGCTGCCCCTATACTCAACAAAAATATAAACGCAACACTTTTGGTTTTGCTCCCATTTTGTATGAGATGAACTCAAAGATCTAAAACTTTTTCTACATACACAATATCACAATTTCCCTCAAATATTGTTCACAAACCAGTCTAAATCTGTGATAGTGAGCACTTCTCCTTTGCTGAGATAATCCATCCCACCTCACAGGTGTGCCATACCAAGATGCTGATTAGACACCATGATTAGTGCACAGGTGTGCCTTAGACTGCCCACAATAAAAGGCCACTCTGAAAGGTGCAATTTTGTTTTATTGGGGGGGATACCAGTCAGTATCTGATGTGACCACCATTTGCCTCATGCAGTGCAACACATCTCCTTCGCATAGAGTTGATCAGGTTGTCAATTGTGGCCTGTGGAATGTTGGTCCACTCCTCTTCAATGGCTGTGCGAAGTTGCTGGATATTGGCAGGAACTGGTACACGCTGTCGTATACGCCAGTCCAGAGCATCCCAAACATGCTCAATGGGTGACATGTCCGGTGAGTATGCCGGCCATGCAAGAACTGGGACATTTTCAGCTTCCAAGAATTGTGTACAGATCCTTGCAACATGGGGCTGTGCATTATCCTGCTGCAACATGAGGTGATGTTCTTAGATGTATGGCACAACAATGGGCCTCAGGATCTCATCACGGTATCTCTGTGCATTCAAAATGCCATCAATAAAATGCACCTGTGTTCCTCGTCCATAACAAATGCCTGCCCATACCATAACCCCACCGCCACCATGGGCCACTCGATCCACAACACTGACATCAGAAAACCGCTCACCCACATGGTGCCACACACGCTGTCTGCCATCTGCCCTGAACAGTGTGAACCGGGATTCATCCGTGAAGAGAACACCTCTCCAACGTATCAAATGCCAGCGAATGTGAGCATTTGCCCACTCAAGTCGGTTACGACGACGAACTGGAGTCAGGTCGAGACCCCGATGAGGACGACGAGCATGCAGATGAGCTTCCCTGAGACGGTTTCTGACAGTTTGTGCAGAAATTCTTTGGTTATGCAAACCGATTGTTTCAGCAGCTGTCCGAGTGGCTGGTCTCAGACGATCTTGGAGGTGAACATGCTGGATGTGGAGGTCCTGGGCTGGTGTGGTTACACGTGGTCTGCGGTTGTGAGGCCGGTTGGAGGTACTGCCAAATTCTCTGAAACGCCTTTGGAGACGGCGTATGGTAGAGTGCTGAATGCTCTGAATGCTCGTAGCACGGGCCGGGGCGGAGGATTAGCAGCAATCTTCCATTCCAGCTTATTAATTAATCAAAAACCCAGACAGAGCTTTAATTCATTTGAAAGCTTGACTCTTAGTCTTGTCCATCCAAATTGGAAGTCCCAAAAACCAGTTTTATTTGTTATTATCTATCGTCCACCTGGTCGTTACTGTGAGTTTCTCTGTGAATTTTCAGACCTTTTGTCTGACTTAGTGCTTAGCTCAGATAAGATAATTATAGTGGGCGATTTTAACATCCACACAGATGCTGAGAATGACAGCCTCAACACTGCATTTAATCTATTATTAGACACTATTGGCTTTGCTCAAAATGTAAATGAGTCCACCCACCACTTTAATCATATCTTAGATCTTGTTCTGACTTATGGTATGGAAATAGAAGACTTAACAGTATTCCCTGAAAACTCCCTTCTGTCTGATCATTTCTTAATAACATTTACATTTACTCTGATGGACTACCCAGCAGTGGGGAATAAGTTTCATTACACTAGAAGTCTTTCAGAAAGCGCTGTAACTAGGTTTAAGGATATGATTCCTTCTTTATGTTCTCTAATGCCATATAACAACACAGTGCACAGTAGCTACCTAAACTCTGTAAGTGAGATAGAGTATCTCGTCAATAGTTTTACATCCTCATTGAAGACAACTTTGGATGCTGTAGCTCCTCTGAAAAAGAGAGCTTTAAATCAGAAGTGCCTGACTCCGTGGTATAACTCACAAACTCGTAGCTTAAAGCAGATAACCCGTAAGTTGGAGAGGAAATGGCGTCTCACTAATTTAGAAGATCTTCACTTAGCCTGGAAAAAGAGTCTGTTGCTCTATAAAAAAGCCCTCCGTAAAGCTAGGACATCTTTCTACTCATCACTAATTGAAGAAAATAAGAACAACCCCAGGTTTCTTTTCAACACTGTAGCCAGGCTGACAAAGAGTCAGAGCTCTATTGAGCTGAGTATTCCATTAACTTTAACTAGTAATGACTTCATGACTTTCTTTGCTAACAAAATTTTAACTATTAGAGAAAAAATTACTCATAACCATCCCAAAGACGTATCGTTATCTTTGGCTGCTTTCAGTGATGCCGGTATTTGGTTAGACTCTTTCTCTCCGATTGTTCTGTCTGAGTTATTTTCATTAGTTACTTCATCCAAACCATCAACCTGTTTATTAGACCCCATTCCTACCAGGCTGCTCAAGGAAGCCCTACCATTATTTAATGCTTTGATCTTAAATATGATCAATCTATCTTTGTTAGTTGGCTATGTACCACAGGCTTTTAAGGTGGCAGTAATTAAACCATTACTTAAAAAGCCATCACTTGACCCAGCTATCTTAGCTAATTATAGGCCAATCTCCAACCTTCCTTTTCTCTCAAAAATTCTTGAAAGGGTAGTTGTAAAACAGCTAACTGATCATCTGCAGAGGAATGGTCTATTTGAAGAGTTTCAGTCAGGTTTTAGAATTCATCATAGTAAAGAAACAGCATTAGTGAAGGTTACAAATGATCTTCTTATGGCCTCGGACAGTGGACTCATCTCTGTGCTTGTTCTGTTAGACCTCAGTGCTGCTTTTGATACTGTTGACCATAAAATTTTATTACAGAGATTAGAGCATGTCGTAGGTATTAAAGGCACTGCGCTGCGGTGGTTTGAATATTTGTCTAATAGATTACAATTTGTTCATGTAAATGGGGAATCTTCTTCACAGACTAAAGTTAATTATGGAGTTCCACAAGGTTCTGTGCTAGGACCAATTTTATTCACTTTATACATGCTTCCCTTAGGCAGTATTATTAGACGGTATTGCTTAAATTTTCATTGTTACGCAGATGATACCCAGCTTTATCTATCCATGAAGCCAGAGGACACACACCAATTAGCTAAACTGCAGGATTGTCTTACAGACATAAAGACATGGATGACCTCTAATTTCCTGCTTTTAAACTCAGTTAAAACTGAAGTTATTGTACTTGGCCCCACAAATCTTAGAAACATGGTGTCTAACCAGATCCTTACTCTGGATGGCATTACCCTGACCTCTAGTAATACTGTGAGAAATCTTGGAGTCATTTTTGATCAGGATATGTCATTCAAAGCGCATATTAAACAAATATGTAGGACTGCTTTTTTGCATTTACGCAATATCTCTAAAATTAGAAAGGTCTTGTCTCAAGAGTGATGCTGAAAAAACTAATTCATGCATTTATTTCCTCTAGGCTGGACTATTGTAATTCATTATTATCAGGTTGTCCTAAAAGTTCCCTAAAAAGCCTTCAGTTAATTCAAAATGCTGCAGCTAGAGTACTAATGGGGACTAGAAGGAGAGAGCATATCTCACCCATATTGGCCTCTCTTCATTGGCTTCCTGTTAATTCTAGAATAGAATTTAAAATTCTTCTTCTTACTTATAAGGTTTGAATAATCAGGTCCCATCTTATCTTAGGGACCTTGTAGTACCATATCACCCCAATAGAGTGCTTCGCCCCCAGACTGCAGGCTTACTTGTAGTTCCTAGGGTTTGTAAGAGTAGAATGGGAGGCAGAGCCTTCAGCTTTCAGGCTCCTCTCCTGTGGAACCAGCTCCCAATTCAGATCAGGGACACAGACACCCTCTCTACTTTTAAGATTAGGCTTAAAACTTTCCTTTTTGCTAAAGCTTATAGTTAGGGCTGGATTAGGTGACCCTGAACCATCCCATAGTTATGCTGCTATAGACGTAGACTGCTGGGGGGTTCCCATGATGCACTGTTTCTTTCTCTTTTTGCTCTGTATGCAACACTCTGCATTTAATCATTAGTGATCGATCTCTGCTCCCCTCCACAGCATATCTTTTTCCTGGTTCTCTCCCTCAGCCCCAACCAGTCCCAGCAGAAGACTGCCCTCCCTGAGCCTGGTTCTGCTGGAGGTTTCTTCCTGTTAAAAGGGAGTTTTTCCTTCCACTGTAGCCAAGTGCTTGCTCACAGGGGGTCGTTTGACCGTTGGGGTTTTACATAATTATTGTATGGCCTTGCCTTACAATATAAGGCGCCTTGGGGCAACTGTTTGTTGTGATTTGGCGCTATATATATTAAAAAAAATTGATTGATTGATTGATTGATTGATAGAGAAATGAACATTCAATACACAAGCAACAGCTCTGGTTGACATTCCTGCGGTCAGCATGCCAATTGCACGCTCCCTCAAATCTTGCGACATCTGTGGCATTGTGCTGTGTGATAAAACTGCACCTTTCAGAGTGGCCTTTTATTGTGGGCAGTCTAAGGCACACCTGTGCACTAATCATGGTGTCTAATCAGCATCTTGATATGGCACACCTGTGAGGTGGGATGGATTATCTCAGCAAAGGAGAAGTGCTCACTATTACAGATTTAGACTGGTTTGTGAACAGTATTTGAGGGAAATGGTGATATTGTGTATGTGGAAAAGGTTTTAGATCTTTGAGTTCATCTCATACAAAATGGGAGCAAAACCAAAAGTGTTGCGTTTATATTTTTGTTGAGTGTGTATATATATATATATATATATATATATATATATATATATATATATATATATATATATACGAGGTCTATTAGAAAAGTATCCGACCTTATTATTTTTTTCAAAAACCATATGGATTTGAATCACGTGTGATTGCGTCAGACAAGCTTGAACCCTCGTGCGCATGCGTGAGTTTTTCCACACCTGTTGGTTGCGTCATTCGCCTGTGCGCAGGCTTTGAGTGAGGAGTGTTCCAGCCCCCTCGTCGTTGTTTCATTGCCAGGAAATGGCGGAATGATTTGGGCTTTTTTTCATCAGAATTTTTTCAGAAACTGTTAGAGACTGGCAGCTGGAAACCATTAGAAAAATTTATCTGGCTTTCGGTGAAAATGTTACGGGCTTGGTAGAGAATAAGGGGTGTTACTGTCACTTTATGGACGGCCCCCAGTGGCTGTGGGGTGCACCACGCTCCGAAGCCGCCATCGACAGGCTGAACGACCATTTCATTTCTAAACGGATGGCTGTCTGGATCTGTGACCATCGTGTGCCATTTCTCTGGTTATCACAAGAGCTAGACATCAACCATTTTCCCGGCAGATTTCACTTTTAACAAGAGATTTTGTCATGGAAAGCCGAGCGGAGGTTTCGCGCGTCATGATGGATTCGCTACTGGAGCGAGACAAAACCACCTCCGTTTTGGTCTCACAGGACGGCTTTGAGATGGCGTTCAGACAGCTGTCGGTGGTTTTTCCATTGAGTGATTATCCGAGAAATTGTGGATGTGCCTGGACATGCCAGAACATGTCTCATGAGGCTTCATCACGGCGTTGCTTTGCGCCATGTGGCACCGCCGCGACGCGCAGAATTCCTCCGCACGTCTGTCTCAATGTGCCAAAAAGTGCTGAAGTCCACGTCTTTTCACAATTCCTGTGCTAGTCAGACGATGTCCCGTTTAAAACACAGCGTCCATTTTGGAAATGAACGGCACATTCCACTATTACAGGAGTTTTTGTCATGGAAAGAGGAGCGGAGGCTTCGCGCGTCAGGGCAGTGCCGCATGGCGCACAGCAACGCCGTGATGAAGCCTCACGGGACATGTTCTGGCATGTCCAGGCACATCCACAATTTCTCGGATAATCATTCGATGCAAAAACCACCGACAGCTGTCTGAACGCCATCTCAAACTGTCCTGTGAGACCAAAACGGAGGTGGTTTTGTCTCGCTCCAGTAGCGAATCCATCGTGACGTGCGAAGCCTCCGCTCGGCTTTCCATGACAAAATCTCTTGTTAAAAGTGAAATCTGCCAGAAAATAGTTGATGTCCAGCTCTTGTGATAACCAGAGAAATGGCACACGATGGTCACGGATCCAGACAGCCATCCGTTTAGAAATGAAATGGTTGTTCAGCCTGTCAATGGCGGCTTCGGAGCACGGCATGCCCCACAGCCGCTGGGGCCGGTCCTTAAAGCGACAGTAACACTCCTTATTCTCTAGCAAGCCCGTAACATTTTCACCGAAAGCCAGATAAATTTTTCTAATGGTTTCCAGCTGCCAGTCTCTAACAGTTTCTGAAAAAATTCTGATGGAAAAAAAGCCCAAATCATTCCGCCATTTCCTGGCAATGAAACAACGACGAGGGGGCTCGAACACTCCTCACTCAAAGCCTGCTCACAGGCGAATGACGCAACCGATAGGCGTGGAAAAACTCACGCATGCTCAGGAGGGTTCAAGCTTGTCTGACGCAATCACACATGATTCAAATCCATATGGTTTTTGAAAAAAATAATAAGGTCGGATACTTTTCTAATAGACCTTGTATATATATATATATATATATATATATATATATATATATATATATATATATATATATATATCCCATTGATAATCTGGAGGCACATGGTAATGCTGGCAAATTAGGAATGTTAACACTATCCCATTAGCATCATTTTAGCAAAGCTAATAGGTTAATGTTAGCATGTATGCACAGTGGTGGGCACAGTTCCGTTAACCCGCTAACCACAAAATAGCAAAGCTAAGATTTTTTGTTAGTGGATTAGCTTTTCAGCTAACTTTGAAAACCATCAGCGGACTAATTAGCTTCCACTAATTTTAGTGCCTATTACTTTCAGTCCACTAACATTATTTTTGCTGGCATAGCTGAATGGTAGAAACATCTGTAAAACCTAGAATCCTACATGTTAATTCCTGTTGTGTGCTTTGCAATAAACAGACCGCTGTGAGAAACTCAGTCCTCCTCCTATAAAAGTGGGCCAAACAGCTCCTATTGCAAAAAAAAAAAAAAAATCATCATTTACTTTCAACATGCCGATACTCACAGAGTGGGAAGGAGACATGAAGCTCAAAGCACCTTTCACTCATGGTTTAATTTAAAACCAAGTAATTCCGGACAGTTTAGTTAAATTAATGGCAACTATTTTTACAAAGTAAAAATATCAGTTATATGTTTTAGTTTGAAAGTAATGCACTAATTCTGAAGGTCTGACACTAAACAGACACGTGCCAAAAGGCATTATGGGAAAATTTAAATGACCTGCTCTCATCACTTTCTCTCCCCTCAATCAAAATGCAGAGAACACTGCCATCTACTGGATAGGAGTGTTCATAGACCAATGTATTCAGAACGTTTCAATATAAGTGGATCACAGATCACATGCATTGTAAAAACCAACACACAATTTACAGTAACTTTAACTTTAAAGAGCACCAGAGATTTGCTGAAGTCAAAATAACACTGAGAAACTACATGACGGCAACTGGAAATGGACATTATATGATCAAAATCTAACTTTTATGCCATTCATGGGGGCCCCTTCAGACATAGTACTATACAAATAAGTACAATTCAGGGCAAATCACGGTGGAACAGCTTGTATGAGTGAACCATGAAATACAAATCTGAGCTCAGATTTGTATTCAGCAATGCAAAATTGTCCTAAATCAGTTCTCAGAGCCCATGCATGAAAAAGAAAAAAGAAAAAGAAAACTTGACCAGTGTTATTCAACTAGAACCTGAACAAAAAACTGTAACTTTTAACCTTAAATAAGAAAACAATGCTACAACACAGTGACAGCATGAACTGCCACTGGATTAAATATATATATAATTTAGAAGGACCTTGGATAAATGATTGAACAGATTATAGCCAAATTATTTTGCTGTGATTGAAATAATGTATTTATCACCTCATTTCATAAGCTGATAAATCATTCATTCATTCATTTGTTCATCCACTTATTCAAGTACTATGACTAAAGAAACCAACTAAATAGTTAGCTATTGTTATTTGGGAAATTTTATATCCTTCAGTAATTTAATGGAATAAATTCACTAACTATACATTTTGTGAATTTTTAGATTGAGTGGATTTGTTATGGTAACTATCATATAGGGCTTTCCCAGGAATCAACGCACTAAACAAAATAAAATCAAACCAGCACGTTGCCCATGGGGATCCACATGCGTTAGATTGGGTAGTATTTAAAAAGTAGGTAGCTGACATTTTTCAAGGGTGGTAATAAATTAGACAAAGATTATTAACAATTTTAACAATTAGTGATATCAACATCCATTGTCCACTGTTCTTACCTATCTTTCTGTTTTGCATGCGTTCATCCTTGACCCAAAAACACAAGCATACCAAATGGCAAAATGTCCCAGTTTCTCCATGATGGAAGTTACACACACACAGACGTACACAGAGGCCACCTGGCTTTAACATATAAATAATTTACCGTTCCTGTTGGGATGGCGTGTGAGTCCAGAATTTAATATCAACATCCATTGTTCACTGTTGTTAGGTAATAAGTTTAATTTGTCCAAAAATATTAGTCCTATCAACTTTCCATTTTTGTGGCGTTCATACTTGACCCAAATACATAAGCATACCAAACTGCAAATATTAGTCCTCCACAGTTTCTCAGTGATCCAAGTCAAACACAGTCACACATGCACACACCCACACATACACGGATGCCAGTTGGCTATTAATACATAGATATAAAAATACAACAAACACTAATCACAAATTAAAGAGCTCATAATACAGAAAAAAGGTGTGATTTGTACTCTGGTGCAAATTATACTCTTGTGCAACTTAAATGTTTTTATTTTTCTTCTTCAAGAGGACTTTTTTTCAACATGCAATTCATATTCTGGAAAATACGGTCATCACAATCCATATGAGTATCTTCCACAGGCTACTATTCATCAGCAATGACGCACAGTAAGATTTCAATATATTTTAGACAAAGGATGCTATCATTGGGTAAACATTAGCAGCTTTGTTTGTTAATGATCTGGCATTATCAGTCCCTCGCAGGCATGTCGTCTCAGTGAAGTTCTTCATTCCAATCAGCTCTCCAGTAGACTCCCAGAGAATTACATTAATTGAGCTGAAATGAGAAGCAGGAGTCTTTCTTATGAGACTTGAATCTGGGTGAGAAAGATGAAGACAACAGTACACCACAAACAAGGACTCGCTAGTCTGAGGCCAGTAATAAGTACTTCAATGCATACTGACATTAATGGCTCCATGTGAGCATTTGCTGAGATCATGTATGAAGAAACTACTTCACAACGTGAAGTTCATGGTGCCCCGTCAACCTTTTTATAAACAGTGGATGATCCATTAGATTTAAATAGACAATACCGTAAATACGATTTTTAGTTTTAGTGTCCATTTTCACAATATCTACACAGTAAATGATAATCTCTGCGAGGTAATTAGGTTTTGCATGCTCACACTTAGTATAAGGAGGAATAGCCACAAATTAATTCCACAGACCTTATTTATTAATTAAAAATACTGATACGCATTTCTAAGATTAGTGCTAGTTTTCCCTTGACCCCTTACAGACTGGGGTTGGCAATCTGGCTTGCGCCAAATTCAGTTTGGATTGCGTTCAGACCTGTTTTTCTGACATCCTACACACATCCAAATTCAATCTGACTCAAGATGAAGAGATGCAGGAGTACAGGGGTGTACGAGGGCTGTCAATAAAGTATACATCCTTTTTATTTTTTTCAAAAACTATATGGATTTCATTCATATGTTTTTACGTCAGACATGCTTGAACCCCTCATGCGCATGCGTGAGTTTTTCCACGCCTGTCGGTGACGTCATTCGCCTGTGAGCACTCCTTGTGGGAGGAGTCGTCCAGCCCCTCGTCGAATTCCTTTGTCTGAGAAGTTGCTGAGAGACTGGTGCTTTGTTTGATCAAAATTTTTTCTAAACCTGTGAGACACATCGAATTGGACACGATTCGAAAAATTAAGCTGGTTTTCGTTGAAAATTTTAACGGCTGATGAGAGATTTTGAGGTGATACTGTCGCTTTAAGGACTTTCCACGGTGCGAGACGTCGTGCAGCGCTCCCAGGTGCCGTTGTCAGCCTGTTTCAAGCTGAAAAACCTCCACATTTCAGGCTCTATTGATCCAGGACGTCGTGAGAGAACAAGAAGTTTCAGAAGAAGGTCGTTTCAGCATTTTATTCCGGATATTCCACTGTTAAAGGAGATTTTTTTAATGAAAGACTCCGTGTTGATAAGCATTTGTAAAATCCAGGCGGCTTTGATGGCTTTCAGTGGAGTGGAGTATATGAGAAATTGTTTAACAAGCTGGACATGTTCCAACTTGTCCTTAAGGCTTCCAACGGAGGTGTTTTTTCTGTGGCGGAGCGTCGCGGCGGCTGCGAGCCGGACGCTGCAATCCGCCCGCACGTCTTTCATTAAAAAAAATCTCCTTTAACAGTGGAATATCCGGATAAAATGCTGAAACCGACTTCTTCTGAAACTTCTCTGTTCTCTCACGACGTCCTGGATTGAAAGCTGGTTGAAAGCTGAGCTGATAGTCCAGGAAGAGCATCCTCACATAGCTCCCCTGGTGCTCCAGGTGGCTCAGCGCGGTGTGGAGAGCTGTGGTGATAGCTTCTTCTGTGGAGCGGTTTGCCCTGTAGGCAAACTGGTGGGGGTCCAGAGTGGGAGGCAGGCAGGCTCTGATGTGCTGAGAGACCAGTCTTTCAAAGCACTTCAAGACCACAGGCGTAAGTGCAACAGGCCTGTAGTCATTTATGCTCTCCACTGCTGACTTCTTTGGGACTGGAATGAAGGTGGGGTTCACCGCCTTCAGCACACATCTCACTTCGTGTTCCTGAAGTGTTAGCGTGCTAGTGCTGGAGGGTGGTGGGTGTGGAGTTGCTGGTGGTCTGTCTGCTTCGAAGCGGGCAAAGAAGCGGTTCAGCTCCTCTGCCAGCGAGGCATCAGACCTAGCATTTCCTGGTTTGCTGCTTCTGTAGTTGGTTATATGATTTATTCCCTGCCACATCCTTCTGGGCTCATTAACAATGAAGTGGTCCTCTATCTTTTTCTTGTAGGCAGCCTTGTCCTCTCTGATGCCTCTTTTCAGATCGGACCTGGCCCTGATTTAAAGGCGGTATTGCGGCTTTTATAGTGTCGTGCTTCTGGGCTGTCTTTTAAAATCTGCCCACTGAAATGAGGGTCTTTATCTTAAACATGTTTGACAATAGTAAAGTGGTTTGAGGCCATCTCTGTCTAAATCCAACCACTGGCCAGCCAACCATTGGCTGAGAGCTTATTGTAATGACTGAGTTGTCACATAAGCAAGGTGATGTTGAATGACAAAAATTATTTTACGCTCTTGATAAAACAATACTCCATCACAGAGTACCATAGAATTAAAACAAGTAGATAGATGTCCATGGGATTCATGCTCAGCTGCCCTGGGTTGTTATTGTAATTGTTAAAACTTTGGTTTTTAAGGTAGAGCATAAATTGTTGATGATTGGAAGGAAAGGTATGAGACCAGCATGGTGGAGAGATGTAAAATATCTTTGATATCTGTTATGGTCGTGGCACATGATGAATATTTATTGAAATCAATCTTCAAATACAATAAAGTCAGAGTTGATGGCATGTAATCCTAGTTTATGACACTGGTCTAGGTGATGAGAAAAAAACAATCTTGATGGATGAATTTATGTATATGTACTGTCTGCTGCTGAGCACCCCCCGTACCACACTGTGAGCAGTACGTCAGGATGCTCTTGATGGTGGCTCTGTAGAACAACACCAGCAGCTTCTCCTCCAGATTGTTTCTCCTGAGCACCCTCAGGAAGTGGAGTCACTGCTGGGCTTTCTTCACTACCACTGTGGTGTTGGCAGTACAGGAGAGGCTGTCAGAGAGCTGCGCTCCCAGGAACCTGATGGAGCTGACCCTTTCCACACAGTCCCCTTGGATGTAGGGCGGGGCTGGGTCATTCATCCATCAACAATCTTGATGGATGAATTTATGTATATGTACACGCAAGGCCAAAAACATGATTAAACCTTACAAAATTGTTACGCTCCAACAGCCTCTGGAGCACCATCACCACATCACTTTTAGTTTTGTAACCTGGATTAGGCCGAGGCTGGAAAATTCACTCTCGTTCTTTACACAAAATTGCCTACAGTCCATTCAGAGTTATGAACGGATACTGATTACATACAAATGTCACACACAGGAAAGCTGAAGAAAATCTGGAAACATTGTGTATTCTAGCTCAGGATTTTTTTGTTCTTTGTTTGACAGCTAAAAAACAAATAAAAACAAACACACACACACACACACAAAAAAAATGTCATATAATCCCACAGCATGGAATGCTGGGAAAACAACATCCTTCATGATTTAACTTTATGTTATTATTCTGACATACTTTGTATTGTGTTGCTTATTTGGTGAAATACGTAAGAAAGATTTATCCATTCAAGTCATATCCTAAATTAGACATAATGTCCTTTATTTGACTCTGCTGTTTCCGTGAATGCTTTGAGTTTGTATGGAAAGAACCAGAAATTCCTGACATCATTCATGTTTACATTATGACATTATGTATACATTTACTAGGTGTACCTGTATGTTCATTTTGTGAATTGTTTTGTAATTTATGTCTGTAATATGGTCCAAGCAGATGGTCACCCCTTTGAGTCGGGTCTGCTTGAGGTTTCTTCCTCAGAGGGAGTTTTTCCTTACCACTGTTACTCTGGGGGTTGGTAAGGTTAGACCTTACTTCTGTGAAGTGCCTTGAGGCAACCTTGTTGTGATTTGGTGCTGTATAAATGAAAATAAATTGGAAAAAAAATGAAATTGCAATTGAAGACGCAAGAATAAACAGGCCAGTTACCACAAATATTGTTTGTTACATGGCAGCAAAGTTACAAATCTGAGAGACAATATGTTAAAGATGATAATCGGACATATGATGACTTGATAGTAGAGGTGGGCGATACTGGTATTCATCCGATACCAAGTAAATACAGGCCCAGTATCGCCGATATTGATACTGATACCAATACTTTTTCATATTTAAGCTTCATAGATCCAAAGGATCCAAAAGACCTAGGATAGAATTTCGCCAAACATTGTACGTGACAATAAAATACTTTATTATCACAATCAACATTTTTGTTTAAACAAATATCACTCAACACAACTTAAAATTAAATTTCCTGAGGTTGTGGCAAACCACAATACCACAAAATTAACACACCACAACAAAATTGGCTGGCAGCGCTGAGCCACGTGACGGTGTAACAACAAAAGACCAGAGGGGGGGAGGGTGCGCTGCTCTGTGTTGTGTGATGCAGCGCAGCACTGCTGTTACAGACAGAGAGTAGACTTTGATGAATCTGTGTGCGCAGCAGTCAGTGCATGCGGGAGACAAAAAAAAAGCTTGAGTATCGATCTTTTTACACGAGGATCGTTCAGTATCAATACCAGCGTTGGTATCGATATTAGCGATAAAAGGATCGATCTGCCCACCTCTACTTGATAGCTCTTTTAGTTCGAACGGAGATATCTTTACGATTTCATGGATAACATCTCATCAGACAGCGTAACCGCCTGATCAGCTGTCAGTGTAAACACAATTCTAATCCTTTCAGCATTTGTTGAAGCTTTTGTCACACAACTGTGATTCCATCTTTTGACCGCCCTCTGATGGTCACATTGTAAAATGCAAACGTGCCACCAGTTTGTTGGGTCTGGGTCCTGTGGAGGAGATCTTACAGGCTGGCTGTGAGCCAAATCAGCATCTAGAACTAACGTCAGCAGGGAGACATGTTGTTAAGACCATAGCTTTGCTTTACCTGTCGCTATGCATCACTCCTGAGTCTTGTATTAATACCTTGTTGAAACAGTTATAAGCTTATGAGAAGCTTATGACATTATCTGGAACACAAAGTGTTAAAAGCCCATAAAGCTCATTTCTCTACAAACTGTTTAGTCAGCTCCCAGACTAATCCTAGGGGAACAGGCCCTGCTCCGAATATTTATTCACAATATCATGACTTTAAAGGAGTATCTTAGAAAAGTTTACAGTACTCTATACCTCCTCCTGTGGGTATGGTAAATTTATGAGGCAGAACACTTTTTAGCGGTGTTTTTCACCCAGCACTACAAATCAGAACATTTATCTATTCATATACGCTGCATTAAAAAAGGCACTTAACAGTGAACGCTGACAGCCGCATTTATAGTAAATTCCATCAGACCCTTAGATGGCTGAGTAAGACTACGTTCACGCTGCTATAATAACGCTGGAGCTGAATTTCAACACAAAGGTCATCCATGTGTCATTGAGAAGCTAAGATGCCTGGTGGGATTGCCGGCTGGATCAGGATTGTAAAATGGCAGGGCTTAAATGTAAGACGACGCCCGGCAGATGGACAGCACAGCCCTAATCCAGGCGAAGAAGCTGGCTAGTGCAAAAAGGTGAGCAATTCCAACAGTGGCCAGCTGTTTTCCTGATGAAACTCTGCCATGAAAACTGACGACATGTTCCTGCTCAACTTCACCTCCAAGCAAGGTCATTTACTGTCTTCCTGGCTCAGTACTGCTCAGTGCCGTCATATAACTGCAAAAGCACAGTGAGGATATTTCACATTTACAGTGTTCTAAAATGAACAGACTGCAATGTTTTTGTCATTTACATATGCATAAGTGCACAAGTTCACTTTTCATACTGTCACATAAATTAAGACTGTTTTCAAGAACAAAACTGCAGGTTAAAGCTTGATGTTAATTTAACGAATTTGAAAGCAACAAAGTTATCTAGCCAGGACATTGAACACAACACACACAAAAAAATTGCGTGTGATATTGTTCCTCGATCTGAGTTGTTCGGTCTTCATAAGTATGGTTGACTGACTCTGGTTTGGACTAGCACTACTCCAGCAATGCAAAATAATTATGGGAACCCTCAATCAGATTAGATAAGATTATATTAGATTAGATTATGTTAGATTAGATTAGATAGAACTTTATTAATCCCTCGGGAAGACTCACTCAGGGAAACTGAGGTTGGAGCAGCATTGTATAGCAGCACACAGGGTAAGAAGCACACAGAGTATCAAAAGTCAAAGTAAAAAAAAAAACAAAAACAGTTTGCAGATATAAATATAAATACACAACATAAATGGCCAGCCCAGTTTCACTTTTTTTTTTTTGTTTGTTTGTTTTTTTGTTTTTTGTTTTTTCGTACTCCTGTGACGAAATTAGTCAAATTTTCGTGTTTTTTTTTTAACTCACTATTACTAACCCCACTCCTACCCTTAATCATAACCTAATCCTACTCCTTCCCCCCACCCTAACCATAACCACCCTCACCCCCGCATCACTTTTAATTTCATGCAGCCATCACTGAAAGAATTAGAATGAATTTGTGCTGCTGTGAAGAAAATGAGGCGCTTTTCGTCACAGTATCACAAACCAATAGATTAATGTATATTTCGTGCTGCTGAATCACGACTTGCTGTGAGACTGGGTTGAAATACCAGACATACTGATCAATACTGGTTGCTCCTCTCCTTCCCATCCTCTGTCTTCCTGTTACTCCTCCTCCCCCAGAGTGAGGAGTTGTACAGTCTGGTGGGCGATGGGACAAAGCTGTTTTTTAGTCTGTTGGTCCTGCACTTGGGAAGAAGCAGTCTGTTGCTGAAGAGGCTCCTCTGGTTTATATTGTAAGGCAAGGCCATACAATAATTACGTAAAAACCCCAATGGTCAAAACAACCCCCTGTGAGCAAGCACTTGGTGACAGTGGGAAGGAAAAACTCCCCTTTAACAGGAAGAAACCTCCAGCAGTAAAAGTAAAGCGAAAAATAATTTTCCACACACATTTATTCAAAACACACAGCAAACTATAATAAACAACTGTTTTGACACTTATAAAGGTAATTTGAGGTCTTGTGTGAAAGACTGTACAACAAAAAAGTTCAAACAATAAACACAAATGCACATTTTGAACAATATATACAAAATGGTCTGTGCGTTTATGCTCCAGTCTGATGAGCGACCCCTCTCCCTCACCTCATTGATATGGTAAACAGTGCTTTACACCAGAGGGAGAGAGCCACAGAGTAATCCAGGAACATTCAAATGCAAACTAGTGGAGCAATCCTGATAGTTACACACTCTTTGTTTGAGCACGTGAGATTGTCATGCGAGGCTCTCCATCTGATTTCACTTTCGCTGTGCGTAAAGGCGCAGGGCGCACTGGAGGGGTTAGGGGGCTATTCAAACGGGCCAACTAGTAAGATATCACTCCTGAAAACGATCTTTGGTTTATCACGTGAGGTAAATCTGCCCTACGATTGGGTTTTGGGAAACCATGTGATGGTGAACCAATTCCGATTGGACACTCACATTGTGCACGTCATCACACAGCTTCTATGAAGAGTACAAAGATGGCCGACAGTGGATCAAAAGTCCGCAGAGTTAACTTTTCAGCAAAAAAAAAAGAAGTAAGTTTCTATCTCATATCATTAAAAAGTTATTTATAATTTAGTAAAGCTTGGTCTTAGCCGCGGTATATGACGGCATTGGCCCCAGAGGGTTAATCATGTTGGATTGATGTGCTGCACTTGGTACTTGTGTTACAACTGGCTGAACTTTGTTGCATTGTTGATGTGCTGACAGTTGCTCTCATGTCTGATACTTGCTCTCAGCTTGTGTATATGTATTTCCCCTACAATTGCCATATGTCTTCTGCAGGAGTAGTTATTGTGGTGCTGGAGTACACGAGAACATTTCGTTCTCTTCACTGTTGACTGAGGTGCGTAACATGAGTGACAAAGCCTGCCTTTTATATCTTGGAAGCAATATTAAATAGGAAACGCACTTCATAACTTCAAAAAACATAGAAGCTTACTTTTTGATACTTGATACTTTTTCTCACGTGCATGGTGACGGACCCAGGTGTACGAACAAACAAAAATACAAAACACCGCAGAGAGGGATGATAACAAAAATACTTACAAACCAGGAGGAACAAGAAGACAGCTGATACTCATAACTCCAACCACAACAATACAACAGACATACACCTGAACAGGAAACAAGGAGTGGCTTATAAAGACTTAAACTTACTGAAAACAGGTGTGTAGCAAAAAAAAACCAGAAGGTGGCACTAACAGAACACACGCGAGTAACAGAACACACTGAGAACAATAATTAAACAAACAATGTTGATCATGAACTCAAGACAACAACAAAAGATAAGGAAAATAATACACAAGACCAAACCTGCAAATGATATGGAAGCCCGTTTGCGCCACTTGAAAAAAAGTTTTTTGATTAATTGCGAGATAGTATCTCACAATTCTGACTTACTATCTCACAATTCTGAGTTACTATCTCGCAATTCTGACTTATTATCTCGCAATTCTGAGTTACTATCTTGCAATTCTGAGATACTTTATGTTATGAAATGCATTGCCCCCTACATGGTCATTCCATTCGATCATTGAAAGCTATTTTCGGTGTGGTTTCACAAACAGTGAGATTCGGACGCTATTACATGAGGAGGATGACATTGAAATAAGCCTCTGAACTTTACAAAGAACTTTGGCAAGGAACCATCTGTGGCGCAGGCGAAATAAAACAGATGTTGTCGAGGTGGCAGAGTTCATCCATCAGCAGCTACAGATGTCGGGTCAACAACACGGCTACAGATGGATGCACCAGAAGTGCTGGATGGCTGGCATAACCACGGACAGAGAAACTGTCCATCTGTTGTTAAGACTCATGGATGGTGGTGGCGTAGATTTACGAGCAAGGCATCGCTTGAGATGTGTTGTGTCGCATTCAGCACCCCTGCCGTGAAAAGCACCCCCTTCGCGGGAACGCGCATTTGAACCTCGTCGCCTTTAAACTCACATTTAACAGCACAGATACACAGTTTGCGCAACAAAAACGTACACAAATCAATGTGATCCTTATTCTATCTCACGTTGTCTCCAGATATGTGGGAGTGAACAGAATATGCTCATATTTACAAGCACTAATTGGCTGGTTTTGTTCAGTAGGAACAAAGCGTCTGATATTATCATGTTTATTTTATGACGTTTCATCACACGATGGTGTTTGTTGTAGTGTTTATTTGTTTAAATTA
Source organism: Thalassophryne amazonica (assembly GCF_902500255.1). NCBI lineage: Eukaryota > Metazoa > Chordata > Actinopteri > Batrachoidiformes > Batrachoididae > Thalassophryne > Thalassophryne amazonica. The sequence goes on along the minus strand of NC_047110.1, from coordinate 35,293,357 downwards.
TTTTAATTTTATTCATTGACATTATAAATGAATATGCAGCTTGAATCACTGTGGAACGTTTGAGGACCCTGTTGAAATTAGCGTCCATTCCTATTATCTGTATATGTATTATGTCTGTATATAATATATTAATTTATTCAGAGTATCCTAATCATCATCAGAATTATTATTATTATTATTATTATTATTATTATTATTATTATAAAAATGTACACAAAACAATAGTTATCATTCCATTTAATAGTAACTCAGAATTGTGAGATAAGTCAGAATTACGAGATAGTAAATCAGAATTGCGAAATAGTAACTCAGAATTGCGAGATAAGTCAGAATTTTGAGATAATAAGTCAGAATTGCAAGATAGTAACTCAATTGTGAGATCATAAGTCAGAATTGTGAGATAATAAGTCAGAATTGCAAGATAGTAACTCAGAATTGTGAGATAATAAGTCAGAATTGTGAGATAATAAGTCAGAATTGCAAGATATTAACAGAATTGTGAGATAATAAGTCAGAATTGTGAGATAATAAGTTAGAATTGCAAGATAGTAACTCAGAATTGTGAGATAAGAAGTCAGAATTGCGAGATAGTAACTCAGAATTGCGAGATAAGTCAGAATTTTGAGATAATAAGTCAGAATTGCAAGATAGTAACTCAATTGTGAGATCATAAGTCAGAATTGTGAGATAATAAGTCAGAATTGCAAGATAGTAACTCAGAATTGTGAGATAATAAGTCAGAATTGTGAGATAATAAGTCAGAATTGCAAGATAGTAACTCAGAATTGTGAGATAAGAAGTCAGAATTGCGAGATAGTAACTCAGAATTGTGAGATAAGAAGTCAGAATTGTGAGATACTATCTCGCAATTAATCAAAAAAACTTTTTTTCAAGTGGCACAAACGGGCTTCCATAAAATGAAGAGAAATAAACATATGGAAAAATAAAAGTCAACAAACATACAAAATCAAGGACTAAGAATAAACTGATGTCTACCAGTAACCGGTGCACAACACTGTGACTCGAACACAATCACAAAACATGGAAGAAATTTGACATATACAAAACACTGATGGAGATAGTGTGCATGACACACACATAAGGGACCATACACCCATACACACACGCACACAGGAATTGAGGGGGGAAGGTAGCCACATGCTCACACATACTCCAGGACAGACAGACATAACCCAGAAGAAACGTACAGTCATACACATAGGTGAAACAAATACACGCTGTAAGCGCACGCACACACGTGCCAGGCGAACATGAGAAGGAGGAGCTGTGCCCGCACACAGTGGTTGCAGGGGAAACAGAGATGCACGTGACAGTTCAGACATGCACACTCATACCATCACACGCACAGGGAGGTCGTTCAGGTTTCACAAACTCAAGACAAGGTCCCAGGAAAGGTGCATTAGAATTCCCATGTCGCTTGGGAACACCGTGAGATCTTCACAGAAGCGCTAGAACTTAGCCGAGGATAAGGAAGTGTGGGATGAGCTGCTTGGTCTGCTGGCACTGTGACCCAGACCCAGATGAGCAGCAGAAAATCAATGATAAATGCGATGATTGTCACAGTCGCATTCAATCACCACAATGCGATTGTGATGATTACAATAATATTAACAGCTCATTTTTCAATGTTTACAAAATGGAATATTGTTGACAATAGTAATGGAAAAAACATCATCATTATAGTTTCCACAAAGATACATGTAGAGATTAGTAGACTAATGACTCTAGTTTCTAAAACTCGGAAAGCCATGTTTCATTATGCCCGACTGTACCAGGCTCCTAATTTGTACTTGATTTTTGAGACACGTGTGCGTCGTTGCCTGTTCCATCATTATGAAGCTTGTTATCCTCATCTTCCGAGCTCTGTTCAGAGAATCGGCATTCATTTGTAGTTCTTAAGGAGACTTGTTTTCAAAGAAGAATGGCCTACAGTATGTCACACATTCATAAAGTGCATCTGAGATCTGGAATGACTCAGATCACCCCTCACTAATGACAAACCAGAATTAACGAGACAGAAACCCTTATAAAAGACAGATTACATTGTCATTCAAGTTCCTGAAAACTATAGCATTGGAGTTATTTATTCCTCACTATAAATAAAATGTGGCAACACTGTTGTCAAACCAAACTTTGAGCTCTTCTTTCTGTGGTAGGTTACAAAAAATGCAAAACAGAATTTCTGAAAGACCCAGAATAGTTATTTTCATATTTGAACCCACACTGTTCCAAGCATTATCTCAGCAATAAACCCTAAAGGGAAAACATAAAAGTGCCTTTCCTGAAAATCATAGGTTTGGGGCAGTCTGCCTCATTAAAATCAGTTTTCTGGTACTTAAAACAACCTAGTGAGTTTTTAAAGTTAATATTAATGGTGAACCAGACCAAAAATGAACAGTGTGGCACCCAGAAAAGAGTCCCTTTATAAATCCCATATCAGGATTTTTAAAAATTATTATTATTATTTTTTTGTATTTAATTTATTGTGATAAGCATCCATACTGACATTGTAATCTGTAGTGAGAGTAGAGAGCACCTCTCCAGACAAGCCTGGAGAGATGCAGATGCGGATATGCTCTGGAGAGAAGGGGAGTGAAAGTGAGTCAGAGCAATACGAAGTATGTTTGAAAATGAGGTGAAGCATGGAGGAATAGAGAGGTAGCAAGGAATAGAGGTGGTGAAAATAGTTGAGTTTAAATACTTTGGGCCAACGGTCCAATGTAATAGAAAGATGATGAAGGCTCTCCTTGCAACCAATCACCTCATCAGGTGGGTTTGCTGAAGAGTTTCTCCCCTGAACATAAACACTTGATCGTCAATGAAATCACCTGCTGAGGTGACTGGTAGCAAGGAAAACCTGCAGTGTCTTGGTCCTTCATGGTACATGATTGCCCACCCCTGGTTTAGAAGCAGTGATGTTAACAAAAAGACAGAAAGCAGAGCTGGAAGTGGCAGAGCTGAAGATGCTGGGATTTTCTCTGGGAGTAACGAGGATGGACAGGATTAAAAATGAGCATATCAGAGGGGCAGTGCAGGTTGCACAGTTTGGAGATAAAGCCAGTGAGGTGAGATTGACGTGTATAGAGGAGGGACCCAGGATATATAGGGAGAAGGATGCTGAGAATGGAGTCACCAAGCAGAAGAAGTTGAAGTTTATGGATATGGTAAGGGAGGACCTGCAGGTGGTCAAGATGCAGAGGACAGGGTGAGATGGAGATGGATGATTTGTTGTGGCAGATCTTATTGGGAGCATCCAGAAGAAGGAGAAGAAGGTGACAAGCAACTACACTGTTGTGTTACCAATTCACAAGGTTTTGATGTTTTTTTGTTTGTTTGTTTTTCTAAGACACTGTCATAAAGACCTGTATTGTAACATTACCACGTCACAAGCATTTTTTTTCACACACAGTCATAAATATCTTTGTTGAAAAACACCTGCTCACAAGCTCTAAATGTATTTTAATGCACAGTCATAAACATCTATATTATATTACCATTTAATGAACTTGTTTATGGATTTTAACACAGTCATAAACATTTATATTGTAATATTACCATTTCATAAACTTGTTTGTGGATTTTAACATAGTCATAAACATCTGTCTTGTAATGTTACCATTCATAAGCTTTTTATGGATTTTTAACACAGAGTCATAAACATCTATTATGTAATATTACCATTTTATGAAGATTTTTGTGGCTTTTGAACACAGCCATGAACATATATTTTGTAACATTACCCATTTCCACACTTATTTTTTTTTTTTAACCTACTGTCATATATACCTATATTATGAGAGTTCCAAAGCGCTTTTCGATTTTCAACACTTATACGTAGTCATCCATACTGCAGCATTACCATTTCATAAACAGTGCAAGGCTCATTAAAGAATGCTATAAACATTTGTACAATAGCATTACTAATAAGAAAGCTTTTTTTCAGCAGTTTTATGACATTGTAACAAATTTAACTTCAAATTAGAAAACAGAATTCTAGAAAATATCATTCTACAGAGACAACTCTCACTAAAGTAGTGCATGATCTTCTGTTTGCAATGGATCCCGACACCACAACGGTTCTGGTGCTGTTAGATCTTATTACTGCATTTGATACTGTGGATCACCATATTCTACTCGATAGGCTGGAGAATCATTTTAGGATTAGGTGGAGTGCCCTTGCATGGTTGACATGATAATTGAAAAGTCATTCTCACTGTGTTTTGTACAATAACACTATCTCTAACCTTAATGACATGAAATTTGGGGTTCTTCAGGGGTCTGTCTTAGGCCCCCTGCTTTTCTTCCTTTATATACCACCCCTTGGGCACATATTTTGGGATTACCTTTCATTGCTATGCTGATGATACTTAGTTCTACATGCCAATAACTGCTGGTAATATCATCGACATAAAATCCTTGGAAGATTGCCTTACATCAGTGAAAACCTGGATGTCAAGCAATTTCCTACTTTTAAACCTGGACAAGACTGAAATGATGATTCCTGGTCTAGTGAGCCATCGGCATCAATTTGACCAGGTAATGCTTAGCCTAGGTGTGTCATAGATCACACTGGCAAAGTAAGGAATCTTTGGATAATGTTTGATCCTATGTTGTCCTTTGACCTCCACACGAGAAATATTATGAGGAATGCTTTCTTCCACCTATGAAATATAGCAAAGATTCGTCCCATCTTGTCTATGGCTGATGCTGAGACCCTGATTCATGCATTTCTTTCTTCTAGATTGGATTGCTGCAATGTTCTATTTTCTGGTTTACCTCAGTCCAGCATTAGGGGTCTCCAATTGGTTCAAAATGCTGCTGCCAGACATTTGACAGGAAGCAGAAAGTTTGAATCACATTACACCCATTTTGGGGTCTCTTCACTGGCTTCCTGTCCCTGTGAGATCAGATTTTAAGGTTCTATTACTAACGTAAAATTATTCACAGACTAGCCCCTCCCTACTTAGCTGACCTACTTAAACCCTATGTACCGGCCTGGGCTCTGTGTTCTCAGGGTACAGGACTACTTTGTGTCCCTAGGGTGCATAAAAAAGTCTGCGGGTCACAGAGCTTTCTCTTATCGTGCATTTGCCTTGTGGAATGATCTCCCTGCATTAATAAAACAGTCAGACTCTGTAGAGACTTTCAAGTCCAGACTTAAGAAGCACTTATTTTCCTTTTCATATGGCTAGCATACTGGCATAGTATAGTACTATGCTTTCTACCCTTTTAAATCAATTTTATTATTAAACAGAGCAGGCTACAGGCTCAGCTTTATCTAAAGTCTGGGTCTTTTAGTGAAGCTTAGGGCTTGTGGCCGACGATCACCTTATTCAATTTCAATTTATTAATTTATATAGCGCCAACTCATGACAAAGTTACCCCAAGGCGCTTCACACAATTCACAACAACACAAATGAATCTAAAATCAAAATTAAAAGCAAGAAAAGCACAATAAAAAGATAAAACACAGAAAAATAAAAGGAAATTACAAAGCAAACACAAACAAATTAAATTAATGATAAGACAGTCTAAAAAAGTGGGTCTTCAGTCTTGATTTAAAAGTCTCCGTGTCAGACTGCCAAATAACAGCAGGTAGATTGTTCCAAAGAGTCGGACAATGGTAGGAGAAGGCTCTATACCCCACAGACGTCTTGTTCATCCTCGGAACACACAGAAGCCCTGTGCCCTGCGAATGCAAGGGCCTCGCAGGTACGTAGGGCTTAACCAAGTCCGACAGGTAAGAAGGTGCCAGTCCATGAACAATGCAGCCAGTACATTCTGAGTGCCGGTCCCAAGCCCGGATAAATGAGGAGGGTTGCGTCAGGAAGGGCATCCGGCGTAAAACAAGCCAACCCAACTATGCAGACTCAGAATCGAATTCCCATACCAGATCGGTTGCGGCCCGGGTTAACAACGTCCGCCACTGGTGGTATTGCCCAACAGGGTGCCGGTGGAAACTGGGCTACTGCTGGGTGAAGACGATGAAGAAGAGGAGGAAAACGTTGCCACGAACAGTGGGAGAAGAAGAAAACTAGAAGGGTGGAAATGAGAGTGGGGACTTTGAATGTTGGTAGTATGACTGGTAAAGGGAGAGAGATGGCTGATATGATGGAGAGGAGAAAGGTAGACATATTGTGTGTGCAAGAGACCAAGTGGAAGGGAAGTAAGAGCAGGAGCATTGGTGGTGGGTACAAGTTGTTGTACCATGGTGAGGACAGGAAGAGAAATGGTGTTGGGGTCATTTTAAAAGAAGAGTATGTTAAAAGTGTGTTGGAGGTTAAGCGAGTGTCTGACAGGGTGATGAGTGTGAAGTTGGAAATTGAAGGGGTGATGATGAATATCATCAGTGCATATGCCCCACAGGTAGGTTGTGAGATGAAGGAGAAAGAAGATTTCTGGAGTGTGTTAGATGAGGTGGTGGAGAGTGTCCCCAAGCATGAAAGAGTGGTGATAGGAGCAGACTTCAATGGGCATGTTGGTGAAGGGAACAGAGGTGATGAGGAAGTAATGGGTAGATATGGTATCAAGGATAGAAATGGGGAAGGACAGATGGTAGTTGATTTTGCAAAAAGGATGGAAATGGCTGTGGTGAATACCTACTTTAAGAAAAGGGAGGAGCACAGGGTAACATATAAGAGTGGAGGAAGGTGCACACAGGTTGACTACATTCTTTATAGGAGATGCAAGCTAAAAGAAATCACAGACTGTAAGGTGGTAGCAGGAGAGAGTGTCACTAGACAGCATAGGATGGTTGTTTGTAGGATGACTTTAGAGGTAAAGAAGAAGAAGAGAGTGAGAGCTCAACAAAGGATCAGATGGTGGAAGCTGAAGGAGGAAGACTGTTGTGTGAAATTTAGCGAGCAGGTGAGAGAAGCACTAGTTGGAGGGGAAGCAATTTTGGACAACTGGAAAAGTACTGCAGATGTGGTGAGGGAGACAGCTGGGGCAGTACTGGGTATGACATCTGGACAGTGGAAGGAAGACAAGGAGATTTGGTGGTGGAATGAAGAGGTCCAGGAAAGCATAAGGAGAAAGAGGTTGGCAAAAAAGTTTTGGGATAGTTGGAGAGACGAAGAAAGTAGACAGGAGTACAAGGAGATGCGGTGTAAGGCAAGAAGAGAAGTGGCAAAAGCAAAGGAAAAGGCATATTGCGAGCTGTACAAGAAGTTGAATAGTAAGGAAGGAGAAAAGGACTTGTACCGATTGGCCAGACAAAGGGACAGAGCTGGAAAGGATGTGCAGCAGGTTAGGGTGGTAAAAGATGCACATGGTAATGTGCTGACAAGTGAGGAGTGTGTGTTGAGAAGGTGGAGGGAATATTTTGAAGAGTTGATGAATAAAGAAAATGAGCGAGAGAAAAGGCTGGATGATGTGGTGAGAGTAAATCAGGAAGTAAAAGAGATTAGCAAGGAAGAAGTGAGGGCTGCTATGAAGAGGATGAAGAGTGGAAAGGCAGTTGGTCCAGATGACATTCCAATGGAGGCATGGAAATGTCTAGGAGAGATGGCAGTAGAGTTTCTAACCAGATTGTTTAATAAAATCTTGGAAAGTGAGAGGATGCCTGAGGAGTGGAGACGAAGTGTGCTGGTTCCTATTTTCAAGAACAAGGGTGATGTGCAGAGCTGCAGTAACTACAGAGGCATAAAGCTGATCAGCCCCAGCATGAAGTTATGGGAAAGAGTAGTAGAAGCTAGGCTTAGAAAACAGGTGAAGATCTGTGAGCAGCAATATGGTTTCATGCCAAGAAAGAGCACTACAGATGCAATGTTTGCTCTGAGAATACTGTTGGAAAAGTACAGAGAAGGACAGAAAGAGTTACATTGTGTGTTTGTGGACTTAGAAAAAGCTTATGATAGGGTGCCAAGAGAAGAGTTGTGGCATTGTATGATGAAGTCTGGAGTGGCAGAGAAGTATGTTAGGGTAGTGCAGGACATGTACAAGAATAGTGTGACAGCGGTGAGATGCGCAGTCGGAATGACAGACTCATTCAAGGTGGAGGTGGGATTACACCAAGGATCAGCTCTGAGTCCTTTCTTGTTTGCAGTGGTGATGGACAGGTTGACTGATGAGATCAGACAGGAGTCCCCATGGACTATGATGTTTGCAGATGACATTGTGATCTGTAGTGAGAGTAGAGAGCAAGTTGAGTCTAGTCTGGAGAAGTGGAGATATGCTTTGGAGAGAAGGGGAATGAAAGCCAGTAGAAGCAAGACTGAGTACATGTGTGTGAATGAGAGGGAGCCCAGTGGAATAGTGCAGTTACAAGGAGTAGAAGTGGTGAAAGTAGATGAGTTTAAATATTTGGGGTCAACTGTTCAAAGTAATGGAGAGTGTGGTAGAGAGGTGAAGAAGAGAGTGCAGGCAGGGTGGAGTGGGTGGAGAAAGGTGGCAGGAGTGATTTGTGACCGAAGAATATCAGCAAGAGTGAAGGGGAAAGTTTACAAAACAGTAGTGAGACCAGCTATGTTGTATGGTTTAGAGCAGGGGTGGGCAATCATGTGCCATAAAGGGCCGAGACACTGCAGGTTTTCCGTGCAACCAGTCACCTCAGCAGCTGATTTCATTAATGATCAGGTGTCTCAGCAGGTGATTTCATTGACAACCAGGTGTTTATGTTCAGAGGAGAAGCTCATCAGCAACCCACCTGCTGAGGTGAATGGTTGCATGGAAAACCTGCAGTGTCTCGGCCCTCAATGCCCACCCCTGGTTTAGAGACAGTGGCACTAACAAAAAGACAGGAGGCAGAGCTGGAGGTGGCAGAGCTGGAGGTGGCAGAGCTGAAGATGTTGAGATTCTTTTTGGGAGTGACAAGAATGGACAAGATTAGGAATGAACATATCAGAGGGACAGCTCAGGTGGGACGGTTTGGAGACAAAGTCAGAGAGGCGAGATTGAGATGGTTCGGACATGTGCAGAGGAGGGACCCAGGGTATATAGGGAGAAAGATGCTGAGGATGGAGCCACCAGGCAGGAGGAGAAGAGGGAGACCAAAGAGGAGGTTCATGGATGTGCTGAGAGAGGACATGCAGGTGGTTGGTGTGACAGAGGAAGATACAGAGGACAGGGTGAGATGAAAACGATTGATCTGCTGTGGCGACCCCTAACGGGAACAGCCGAAAGACAAAGAAGAAGAAGAAGAAGAACAATAATATTTTAAAATCTGATCTGGCAGAAACCAGTAGCGAATGAAGGGATACCAGAATGGGAGTAATGTGGTCAAACCTTCTACTTTATGTCAAAAGTCTGGCAGCAGCATTCTGTACCAACTGAAGTCCTCCAATGCTAGGCTGCGGCAGGCCAGAAAATAAAACATTACAATAATCCAGTCTGGAAGAAATAAACGCATGTATCAAAGTCTCAGCATCAGCCATAGACAGGATGGGACGAATCCTCGCCACATTTCGCAGATGAAAGAAGGCAGTCCTCGTAATGTCTCTAATGTGGGGACCAAAAGACAATGTATTATCGAAAAGTACTCCAAGATTCCTCACTTTGTCCATATGATGCACAACACATGAACCAAAATTAAGCGCCAACTGGTCAAAATGATGCCGATGTCTGGCTGGACCAAGAACCATCATTTCAGTCTTATCAGAATTCAAGAGTAGGAAATTACTAGACAACCAACTTCTCACAGATATAAGGCAATCTTCCAAGGCTTTTATATGGGCAACATTACCAGCAGTTACCGGTATGTACAATTGAGTATCATCAGCATAACAATGAAAGGCAATCCCATAATGCTGCAGAATATGCCCAAGGGGCACTATATAAAGTGAGAAAAGCAAGGGGCCTAACACAGACCCCTGTGGAACCCCAAATTTAATTTTACCAAGACCAGAAGTAGTGTTATTATACACAACACAATAAGAACGACTGGACAAGTATGACATCAGCCAAGTAAGAACACTTCCAGTAATCCCAAAGTAATTTTCCAGCCTATCAAGTAAAACACGATGAGCCACAGTATCAAACGCAACACTAATATCCAAGAGCACTAAAACCATTGTGGTGTCCGAATCCATTGCACACAGAAAATCATTCACCACTCTGGTAAGTGCTGTCTTTGTGGAGTGATGTTTTCTGAAAGCAGACTGAAGTGGCTCAAAAAGATCATTCTCAGTAAGATGGTCTACAAGCTGCCGTGAGACCACTTTTTCCAGAAGATTTGATATCGGCCTATAATTACTCAATACACCAGGGTCAAGACCAGATTTCATAAGCAATGGTTTAATCACTGCAGATTTAAAACACCCAGGAACAGAACCAGAGATTAGTGAAAGATTAACAATTTCCAACACAATAGGCCCAAGAACGGGCCACAGGTCCTTAAACAGTTTTGTTGGTATAGGATCAAATAGGCAGGTTGTGCTTTTTGTAGACGTCGCGAGCTTTGCTAGCTCGTCTAGTGAAATAGTATCAAATTCTGTAAATCTAGGTGTCACCTCATTATTAACACCCACCTCCACAGCAGGGTGCAGAGATTGAGCCAAAGCATGTTTAGATATGCTCAATCTAATGTCTTCTATTTTCTTCTCAAAGTACTCCAAGACGTCTTGAGCTATAAACGGAGAAGGACTAACAGGTGACTGACCATGGATAAGAAATGCTACAGTATCAAACAAAAATTTTGAGTTGTGCTTATTTTTATTGATCAAATCCAAATAGTAAGCCTGCTTTGTAGTCCAAAGTGCATGCTTATACTCTGCGACTGCATCATGCCATGCAGAGTGGAACACCTCTAATTTAGAGCTATGCCACTTCCATTCCAGACCTCTAGCCTTCTGCCTGAGGTCCCGCAAGTAACCATTAAACCAAGGCGACTGCACTTTGGGAAGGCAAGGCCTTAATAAAGGAGGCGCAATCTCATCAAGTGTAGTTTTGAGTACCGAATTCAAACCATCCACCAGACTGTCCACTGATTGAGCATTCTGCAAAGTTGAAGCTAAAAGACCAGGCAATCTGTCTTCAAGTTCAGTCCTAGTTGAAGGTTTAATGCATCGCCGCAGTAATAGGCCAGGTTGTTGCTCCACTAAATGTGGTAATGTAAATGTAAACTTAATAAGTGAATGGTCAGAGACCACCGATGCAAGGGGCAGTATACCAACATTCATGACAGCAACACCTCGAACCAAAACCAAATCCAGGGTATTACCACTAATATGTGTTGAGCCCTGAATACACTGCTGAAATCCCAATGAATCTACAATCTCCATAATTGATTTTTGGAGGGGATCAGAGGGCCGATTCATATGAATGTTAAAATCACCCATAATCAAAATATTATCAGCATTAGTTGACAAGCTAGAAACAAACTCACCAAATTCATCCAGGAATTCAGAATATGGGCCAGGGAGCCTATAAACAATGACAAAATAACATGACTGATGTCCATGCTTCTGCCCTAAACAATATGTAACATCATGGGCAGAGCGGAGAATCAGATGCTCAAATGATCCATTCCTGTAACCCCCAACAGTTACTAACGTAAACCTAGACTTGTAAATAAAAGCAACACCCCCGCCCTGCTTCAAACCACAGGAAACATGACTAAATGTGTATGCCGGTGGGCACGCTTCATTCAGGGGAAGAACAACTGTAGGTTTAAACCAGGTTTCACACAAACCAATCATATCCAAATGGTGATCCACAATTAAATCATTGATCAACATAGATTTTGAAGACAATGATCTAACATTTATAAGACCCAAACTAAGGACCTCGGCAGAGTTGACAATTGGACTATTTGGGTTTATGGGTGGTTCCAAGATTACATTTGTAAGATACCTAAAAATAGGTTTAGGCCTGACACAGTCCACACAGATCGCAGGCATCAGACATGAAATATTTAATACAGCAGGAACAACCAGCAGGCCATCCTCGACTCCAGTGTCATCCAATGTAGTAATAGGTACTAAATTTGAAAAACATATCTCCCTGTAAATTCTACGAACAAGTGTACAGGAGCAGGCCAAAGTCTCAATCTGATAAATTTCCCTCCAAAAAAAACCCCACTTTCAGCACCTTGGATTGTCCGCACTAAATTCCCCGCTAAACTAATGGATCCCACACCCACACTCATCCCATATTCTGCGACCTGCTGTATACTCCAAGTGTTACCCTCCCTGCAGAGCCCCTTCTATATTCGCGGACAAGATGGCAGCTCCCTCTCTAGTAGGGTGAAAGCCATCTGGCATCAACAGATCACGCCGGCCCCAGAACGAAGGCCAGTTATCAACAAAACCAAAACCATGTTGTGTACAAAACTGTGCCAGCCACTTATTTAACAATAACAGCCTGCTACAAACCTCATCACCACCCTGGGAGGGGAGGGGACCAGAAACTATTAATCGATGCCGACATGACCTTCTAGCAAGGTCACAAGTCCTCTCTATATTAATTTTTGTAATTTCTAACTGCTTCATCTTAACATCATTTGCACCAACATGAATAACTATATGACTGTATTTCAAGTCATGTTTCTTGGTCTGTTTACCATTTTGCATCATTAGTACCCTGAGGTAAGAGGCAATGTCAGGAGCTCTCGCCCCAGGAAAACACTGAACATCAGCTGGTGTTTGCAACTCATCCTTATGGGTGATGGAGTCCCCTATCACTAACACCCGACGTTTCGGCCTGGGGACAGGAGTGGAAGTCCGTGGGCTCATAAGACTGACATCAGACATATCCAGAGGAGAAAATCGGTTCACAGTTCGCACAGGCGAATATAATTTGGGTGCCACAACTGGGCATCGCGCTCCACGTGACTTCCGCCGAGCCCCATGTGACTTCCTCCGCCCGACGACAGTCTGAAAACCATCCTCCCCTGCCGGCCCCTCTTTACTAATGCCAGTAGGCATAACAGCTGGGTCAACATCAACCATGCCCGTAACATCAATGTCCACAGGGCTAATAAGCTGTTCCAACTTCCAAACACGGCTCTCCAAAAGAGCCACCCTCTCTGCCAGCATCATATAAAAATTTTTAAAACACCAAAAACACAGAATTTAATCCACTCCTAAAAAATAGCTCAGTTAGCTTAGCATGACTTAGCTTAGCTTGTCCTGAAGCGTCCTGACTTTCCTGTAGAGACGATGACTGCCGATGTAAATGGCAGCCTCTACCTCTGCAGCAGACCTGGGTGATAGGCTCCGGCGAAGTCACGGGTCCAGCTGGAAACCGTCGGCGAGTCACAGTTAGGCTATAAGCTTCCAGCAATTCACAGTCCTGGCTAGCGGCCTCCCAAAACGAGCTGCACTCAGATCGGCAGACGTCAACTGAGCCACAAAGCCGATTCGTGACTCTCGGCGAGACAGATCCAATCACCGGCACCACACAAGTTGCAAAAACTGGCTGGCCGCCTCCAAAGTGCCACAGACGCCGAAAGCAAACAGCGCTGCCGGCCACCCCGATGATCCACAAGCCTGAATGGTGCACCAACACAGTCGCAGCCTAGCCAGCGGCTCTGCTCATGCCGCCGCTGATCGCTGTGCTCACGCCGCCACTGATCGCTCTACACCACCGCTGATCACTGAATCACGCCGCCGTGTGATTAGAGTTCTCCTGCTCGAATATTGTTATATTTCTTCTGTTTTCCTTGTTGCTAAATGCTGATAAATTGCACTGTATTTGTCGACGTTCTGCCGCCTGATTCTGCTTGTTTCTCTCTGTTTAAGGTGCGGCTCCATCCAGAGAAGGGAGTGGGTGTTTTTTCTTCTGCAGGCCTCCCATCTTGTGCACCAGCATGGAATCCCAAAATCTCCCAAAATTTCCCGTATAATTTCCTGTATTGTCAGTTTTATCGGTAGCATGACCGAAGCAGAGGGTCGCCCCTTTGAGTCTGGTCAGCTTGAGGTTTCTTCCTCAAATCATCAGAGGGACTTTTTCCTTACCACCGTCACCTGTGTGCTTGCTCTAGGGGTTGGTAAGGTTACACCTTACTTGTGTAAAGTGCCTTGAGGCAACTTTGTTGTGATTTGGTACTATATAAATGAAAAAAAAATAGATTGAAATTAATTGCAAAAAATAAAATATAATTTTAATATCAAAGATTAAAATTTAGATATATTTAAGTTCATTACAACATTGTGGTAAATATTACGACTGCGTTACCAGTTTGTAATCTTTTCATGCATTTTTAAGAGATTGTGATAAATTTACTTCTGCACTATTTCCATTTTTTTTAAACATAGATTGTGATAAATATTCCAACTATGGCATTACCATTTTAAAGATTTTCAAAGATTTTTGAGACTGTTATAAATATATGCACTGAGGTTTCTGAGGAACTTTTAACAGTTTATAATAAACTATTCTTATTGTCACATTGACAATTCATAGTTTTTTGTTTTTTTTTTGAGGGGGGGGTTTGGTTTGAGGATTTTAGTTTAAGTATTTTTAAGAGACTGTGACATATACTATAACAGTGTACATTACCAGGTCATAAGCTTTTTAAGGATAGTTCAGACTGTTGTGAAAATTCCTACTGTTGCTTTATCAGTTCACAAGCTTTTAAAGGATTTTTTTGAAGAACGTTGTCAACATCCCAGGGTTTCCTACAGGTTAAGAATTTACTTGTTGTGGTAGCTAGCATAGCATGTGATAAGCAGATTCAGAATGAACTACTCAAATGAAGTTTTATGAACAAAAAATATTATATCATTAGCTAATTTAGAAATAAGTAGAAGTTGACATTTTAATCAAATCAGACTATGAACAGGCCATAATAAATAAACAAAATGTAAATAATGACCATATGGAATGTCAGGATGTTCCTCACCCAAGTACAGCCTGATGTGCTAACGAAATGAATGATGCTAGTTGGTGACACCAAGTATTAGATAAAGTAAATGATAAATGGACAACATTTATGTAGTGCTTCTCCATCTACATTAGATGCTCAAAGCTTTTTACAAAAATAATGCCTCACATTCACCCAATGTGAAGGTGCTGCCATACAAGGTACTCACTACACACTGGGAGCAACTAGGGGTTTAAGGACCTTGCCCAAGGACCCTTTGTGATTTTTTGACTGCTCCATTTTCTATCTGCTGAAATATAATTTAAACCACAACAGGAAAGGCCTACTTTTTATTACTTTATTATGGACATGGAATGTGATATGGACTCTGCCGTGGGAACAGGCCCACTGAATGGGATGAGCACTGCTGGATGACCCCTGCCTGTGGACTGGATGGCTGCATGGACTTCTCATCAAATGCATCTTCTTTTGTTGTGTCATGTTCTGTATTGTAACTGTTAGAATGACCTAAGCAGTGGGTCACCCCTTTGAGTCTGGTCTGCTTTGAGGTTTCTTCCTTAATATCATCAGAGGGAGTTTTTCCTTACCACTGTCGCCTGTGTGCTTGCTCTAGGGGTTAGTAAGGTTAGACCTTTGTTACTTTGCAGCTTTGTTGCAATTTGGTGCTATATAAACTAAACATTTGAAATTGAATTACTTTTTAAGTTAGCTAGTCAAACAAAATATAAGATATGCACTCATATTTAATTATTTTCTTTCCCAAACCATAACTCCTACATATTGCACCCCCCACCCCATCCCGCCTCAGTCTGCATTTTGTGATACCGTCACAAAAATGTGTCGTATTTCATGTTTCGTGATGGTATCATGAACTAATAGATGAATTTACTTTTCATGATGGTATCACAAAATACCACTGGACTGGGTTGGCTTCACAATGATGATTTGAAATTTGACACCGACCTGCACAACTCTGCTTCACTCAGGCAGAAATGAGTCAGAATAAGTATGGACTTCTTTTAACACCGGACAAAAAGCAAAGCAAACTGCTCTGGGGAGACAAAAAAAAATCAAGTTATTGACTGATAATCTATTCAACCTTTCCAGTTAAGACAATATGCTGAATAAGATGCTGCCATGTCAATACAATATTATGATTAACTTAACAACGTTATAATCAGAGTAAGCAGTAAACAAATTAAGACATGGAGTATTCAGATCTTAGTCAGATGAATGAAGTGCATTGTAGATCTGTATATACTGTACCTTAGTCAGACTGTGATGTCATATTGGAGTTTTCACAGTATTTTACAACATGTCGGGCATAGTCTGTCAGAATGACTCACCGCCACATTGCATCCTCTATGCTTGGACTATTCTAAAATTAACTCTTGTAACCTCTCACCCTAACCTAAATATTGTCTTATTCAAAATAAGGTCAATCGTCAGATCATTGCTATCCATGTAAATCTAGTCAATTATATGCCAACTGTAGCATTACCAGATCATGAGCTTTTTAATTATTTTTAAACACACAGTCATAAATATCCATGGTGTAGCATTACATAAAGTTCCTGTCCAAGGTGTACCCTGCATCTTTCCCCATGACTGCTGGGATATGGCAGTCATAATTGTCACAAAGCTGTCTGGGTGCCAACTTAAAGTGGCAGTGGTTTGCATGGTTTCCTTACCACAAGCACATTTTAAATTTCCCTTCTTACAATGTATATTTCTTTTATTACATTATTACATTTTTATTACATTGCTTGTTATACTCTATTGTTCTTACCAGCATGCTTATTTTATGTTATTTAACCCCCCCCCCCCCCCCCCCACACACACACACACACACACACACACACACACTTATATTAAGATGTTTTATACTTAGTTATCTATATTTGTGCATCCAGTGTGGGCAGCAAAGTAAGAATTTCATTGCACAGGGAAACATGTTTCTTTACTGTGCATATGACAATAAAAGCTTTGAATCTTGAATCTTAATAACATCATAGGTCAAATCTATCTGGTTAAATTTGCAATGTTCTTGTAATATCTGCATGGATTTTCTCAGTGGACTACCGCTTTCTGCCACCACACCACACTACAAAGTCATGCAGAGTCGGAGAATTGGTGATTACAAATTAGTGACAGTGTAAAAAGTGGTTATTTATATCTGTTAACACTGACGGAGAATGGTGATGTAACCCATGAGTGTTCCACCCCTATTCAGCCCCCTACGGTCCTCTACAGCAGGGATGGGCAATTTTTTTTTTTGCAAAGGGCCAAATGAGAAACAAGAACTTTTCAGTATAGCGGATCTGTTGGGAACTATCACAGCGTGCATCACTTCCACTCAGGGTCCTGACCTTGTGTCCAGAAGCCCTAAGACAAAAATGGAGATCTTTTAGTACTGTTTCTGGTCCAGTGCTGAATTATTGATCAGTTAACCCTCTGGGGTCCGAGGGCATTTTTTGGACAGTTCACTCGCCTGGCATAAATGATTTATTATTGCTGTTAACAGCTCTCCCTGCATCCCACAATCAAGTTTTATGTCTCTTTTTTTCAGGACAACCTGTGCTTTCATAATATATATGCCTATGTTGTGTTTCATAAGGGTAAAAAAGGTTTACAATCAGAAATAAGAAAGGAAAAAAATAAAGCGGGAATAATTTTCAACACACATTTATTCAAAACACACAGTAAACTATAATAAACAACTGTTTTGATACTTTATAAAGGTAATTTGAGGTCTTGTGTGAAAGACTGTACAACAAAAAGGTTCAAAGAATAAACACAAATGCACATTTTGAACAATACATACAAAATGGTCTATGCTTTTTGTTTGTCTCATCTTAAAGTAATTTCTGTCTGCTATTACACAAAGATTGCATCACAAAATTCTACTTCTACTGTGTTTTGGACTGTTCTGTGCTGCTCCTAAAGCAGCTTTCATTCACACTTTGGCCCACTTTGGCTCCTTACAGTCTGAGGAGTGGCCCTCCCCCTCGCTCCATTGCTATGGTAAAGAGTGCTTTATGCAGAGAAAGCAACAGAGTTGTAACATAGTTATATACTCTTTGTTTTGAGCATGTGAGATTGTCATCAGAGGCCCTCCATCTGCTCACTTTCACTGATCGCTGTGCGTAATGGCGCAGGGCGCATTGGAATAGTATATACTCATTGGAGAACCCAGGGGGCTATTCAAACGGGCCAACTAGTAACATATCACTCCTGAAAACGATCTTTGGCTTTTCACGTGAGGTGAATCTGCCCTACGATTGGATTTTGGAAAACCATGTGACGGTGAACCAATTCCAATTGGACACTCACATTGCACACGTCATCACACAGCGTCTATGAGGAGTACAAAGATGGCCAATGGCTGGCTCGAAAGTCAGCGAGTTAACTTTTCAGCAAAAAAAAAAGTAAGTTTCTATCTCATATCATTAAAAAGTTATTTATAATTTAGTAAAGCTTGGTCTTAGCCATAGTATATGACGCCGTCGGCCCCAGAGGGTTAAATTTATCTCAAATGTTTGTGTTTCATTGATACACTGTATGTTACAAATGTGTAATAAACTTATTTGAAACCAAAAAAAGAATGTACAGAAAGACAATTTAAAATGTGGGACATTCCAGACTTTTTTTTTTTTTTTTACACATTTCCCCTGCATAATTTTTAATTTGAAGAGTTTGAATTCCCAAGTCATATTATCACCAGGCTGGGAACATTCACTTCAGAGTGTGAAAATCTCATCTTGTTCTCGTTATTCAGATATTGACACCCTTCTATATTGTCAAAAAATAAAATAAAAATAGAAAAACAAAAGGTCCCGCTTTCCTGCCCGAGTCAGTAGGTGCATTTCTGGAAAACGTCTTATTATTCTGCATTTTACTTTGTGCATTTCACATGCACATTTCAGGAAAAGCAGAAACATCCTGCTGGCTGAAACAACAACAAAGCTTCTGAGCTTCCATTCGAAAGTAAAGGTTCGGATTTACAGAAGCTGCAGAAAGACAGGAGGCGACATACTTCACCCCAAAACTCTTAATTCTTTCAGTTTCGGATTTTAACGTGTGGTGACGCTGCTGTTTGTGTCGCAGGACACTATTTTAGCCCCACTGTGAGAGTGCATGTGGACACTGTTTTTTTGGTGGAGCTGACTTTGGAAATCATAAGTGGATGACTGTTCAGTTTTTTTCCTTCTTCTCAGTGGAGCTGGTAAGGATTATCTTTATCTTACTTTGAGTGTCTGTCTTGATGTGAGACTGTTCTGTTACAAAGCAACATGCACCACTCGTGCAATGTTCATGCGCACTAAGTTGTTGCACAGTGGAAAGCAGCTGCTTTTACTGTGAGTGCATCAAAATGAACAGTAATCACTTAAAAAACGAGTCATTATCACACGACATCACAGTTATGTAAACTTTGTAATTAATCTGTGGTTCCGTTTTTAACATTAGCATCATTTAAGTGCACGCTGGAATGTTTTCCTCTAGAAAACTCTGTCGGAAACACTCAGAAATGTTCTGATTTCAGTGCGACATGTCATTTAAAACATAAAAGAAAGGAAATAATCCACACCACTGTCCAGCCCCAAAATCTCAATGCATGTCTCGATACCTGAATAATTTCAAATTCCGTTCTGCTGTTTTCTTCATAAAAGCCTCCCTGTTCACAGAGGCTGCAGCGTCGTTCTTCCCGCGGCAGACAGCATTGATCGAGTCGGCTGTGCACCAGCCTCCGTGACGTGTGCCTCCTCCCTAGATGGCCCGGCGATCGCTGCGCACCACATGGGCTGTGGTCCCACCAAGAGGAAACAAAAACGCAGCCATCGTCCTCTGATCATCTGACTTTGTGTAACACTTGCATTTTGTCATGGTTTGTGTCATCTGGATGTAAACAGGATAGAATAAAGAGCTGAAGTTGTTTATGTGAAATTTCCTGCAAAAGCAGGTATGGCGCCGTTAGATTCCCACTGTCTCCCGCTAAAACATCATGAGATGACACTACACTACCGCTAGATGGCAGTATAACGGCGTGGTGCAGTTCCATTGACTGGGGAGAACCTGATTTTATTCTTTTACTGATATGAGATGGAAAATTTCCTTTTTTTTCCTGAAAAATTAACTCCGCGGACTTTCAAGCGAGCCAGACCATCTTTGTACTCCTCATAGAAGCTGTGTGATAACGTGCGCAATGTGAGTGTCAGAATTGGTTCAGCATCACATGGTTTTCCAAAATCCAATTGTAGGGCAGATTCACCTCATGTGGTAAAACCAAAGATTGTTTTTAGAAGTGATGTGTTACTAGTTGGCCCTTTTGAAAAGCCATCTGGCTGCTGGCTCCAATGCGCCCTGCGCCATTACACACAGCGATCAGTGAAAGTGAACAGATGGAGCACCTCTCATACAATCTCACGTGCTCAAACAAAGAGTGTGTGAGTGGATGCTCCACTACTTACCCTGAGAAGTGAATGTTATTGAATAAGCCTGCGGCAAGCTCTCTCACTCTGGCGTAAAGCACTGTTTAGCATATCAATGGAGCGAGGGGCGAAGGGCCACTCCTCAGAGTGTGAAGTACCCTCGAATTGTGAAAGCTTTTCAGTGAAGGAGAATTCCAAACACACATAGAAGTAGAAGTTTGAGATGTGACCTTTGTGTAATAGCAGACAGAAATTGCTTTAAGATGAAGACAAACACAACGCATAGACCATTTTGTATATACTGTTCAAAATGTTCATTTGTGTTTATTGTTAGAACTTTTATGTTGTACATTCTATTGTATAAGACTCCAAATTACCTTTATAAAGTGTCAAAATAGTTGTTTATTATACAACCCCTGGCAAAAATTATGGAATCACTGGCCTCGGAGGATGTTCATTCAGTTGTTTAATTTTGTAGAAAAAAAGCAGATCACAGACATGACACAAAACTGAAGTCATTTCAAATGGCAACTTTCTGGCTTTAAGAAACACTATAAGAAATCAGGAAAAAAATTGTGGCAGTCAGTAACAGTTACTTTTTTAGACCAAGCAGAGGGAAAAAAAATATTGACTCTCAATTCTGAGGAATAAATTATGGAATCACCCTGTAAATTTTCATCCCCAAAACTAACACCTGCATCAAATCAGATCTGCTGATTAGTCTGCATCTAAAAAGGAGTGATCACACCTTGGAGAGCTTTTGCACCAAGTGCACTGACATGAATCATGGCTCCAACACGAGAGATGTCAGTTGAAACAAAGGAGAGGATTATCAAACTCTTAAAAGAGGGTAAATCATCACGCAATGTTGGAAAAGATGTTGGTTGTTCATAGTCAGCTGTGTCTAAACTCTGGACCAAATACAAACAACATGGGAAGGTTGTTAAAGGCAAACATACTGGTAGACCAAGGAAGACATCAAAGCGTCAAGACAGAAAACTTAAAGCAGTATGTCTCAAAAATTGAAAATGCACAACAAAACAAATGAGGAACGAATGGGAGGAAACTGGAGTCAACGTCTGTGACCGAACTGTAAGAAACTGCCTAAAGGAAATGGGATTTACATACAGAAAAGCTAAACAAAAGCCATCATTAACACCTAAACAGGAAAAAACAAGGTTACAATGGGCTAAGGAAAAGCAATCGTGGACTGTGGATGACTGGATGAAAGTCATATTCAGTGATGAATCTTGAATCTGCATTGGGCAAGGTGATGATGCTGGAACTTTTGTTTGGTGCCGTTCCAATGAGATTTATAAAGATGACTGCCTGAAGAGAACATGTAAATTTCCACAGTCATTGATGATATGACAAGTGACAAAGTGACAAAGTTTTTATTCGGCACACAAATATTCAAATAGAAAAAAATGAACAATTCCACAAACAAACACAGACAAAACTAGTGAGTCCGAAAGGGTGTGGGCTGAAGCAAATGGGGCTGCATGTCAGGTAAAGGCACTGGGAGATGGCTGTCATTACATCATCAATAAATGCACAAGTTTACGTTGATATTTTGGACACTTTTATTATCCCATCAATTGAAAGGATGTTTGGGGATGATGAAATCATTTTTCAAGATGATAATGCATCTTGCCATAGAGCAAAAACTGTGAAAAGATTCCTTGCAAAAAGACACATAGGGTCAATGTCATTGCCTGCAAATAGTCCGGATCTTAATCCAATTGAAAATCTTTGGTGGAAGTTGAAGAAAATGGTCCATGACAAGGCTCCAACCTGCAAAGATGATCTGGCAACAGCAATCAGAGAACGTTGGAGCCAGATTGATGAAGAGTACTGTTTGTCACTCATTAAGTCCATGCCTCAGAGACTGCAAGCTGTTATAAAAGCCAGAGGTGGTGCAACAAAATACTAGTGATGTGTTGGAGTGTTCTTTTGTTTTTCATGATTCCATATTTTTTTCCTCAGAATTGAGTGATTCATATTTTTTTCCCTCTGCTTGGTCTAAAAAAGTAACCGTTACTGACTGCCACATTTTTTTTCCTGATTTCTTATAGTGTTTCTTAAAGCCAGAAAGTTGCCATTTGAAATGACTTTAGTTTTGTGTCATGTCTGTGATCTGCTTTTTTTTCTACAAAATTAAACAACTGAATGAACATCCTCCGAGGCCGGTGATTCCATAATTTTTGCCAGGGGTTGTAATTTGCTGTGTGTTTTGAATAAATGTGTGTGGAAAATTATTCCCGCTTTATTTTTTCCTTTCTTATTTCTGATTGTAAACCTTTATTACACTTATAATACATTACTATAGCATATATATTTTGAAAGTACAGGTTGTCCTGAAAAAAAAGAGACATAAAACTTGATTGTGGGATGCAGGGAAAGCTGTTAACAGCAATAATAAAAGATGTATTCCAGTAGGGCTGCAACAAATGATTATTTGGATCATCGATGACTCTGATGGGGTTTTGACACGATTAATCGATTAATCGGATTCTGGGGGAATTTTTTAAAAATGTGCCAGGGAAACAATTTTTCTCTCCTTCCATCACTTTATTTAACAACAGAATATTATTTGAAAACTTAAAATACTTTAAAATCAACAAATTGTCAAATGTCCCTTGGCTGTTGAAATATAAAATAATAAAGAATAAAACAGTTTATAATAAAGAACAAAAATAACTAGGACTGCAAGCAGTCATATACGGGCCCTCGTTACGTGCGACCGCCTTCCCAGGCCAGTTTGTGCCCTTGTGACCACATGTGTGCATGCAGGGCCAACTACTCATCACACAGTTAAAATTTTTAACAAATCACACAAGGGAGTTATGACATGTTGATCGTTTATCCACTAGGGGGCGCTCAGTGTACAAATAGAGGGGCCAGGTGTGTTCAGGAGCCAACCATCATCATACATGTGAAGTTTCAAGTCAATCAAGCAAAGCATGAAGGAGTTATCATGACTTGATGTTCCATGGCGAAGGGTCAAACTGGCGGCACCATAGCGGCCACACCCTTCAACATAGAGAAAAGCTTTCGATAACTTTTGGTCAGTATCATCTGTGGATGCTGTCAAGGAAATTTGAAGTGCATTGGACAAAATCCCTAGGAGGAGTTCGTTCAAATACAACATGTGGAAATCACGCCAAAATGAGAAGGAAATTCAAAATGGCCGACTTCCTGTTTGGAGTAGACTCATGGTGCAAGAGACTTTTTTGTACGTCTATGCATGTCACACGTGTACCAGTTTTCATCTCCCTACTCACAAAAAACCCCTATGGGGAGGGGTTTTTGAAAGTTTCAAGGGAGCGCTATTGAGGCATTTTGCCCACCCCATGGGCGACGCCTCTATGAATTGTAAGAGGTTGTCGTGCTCGACCTGTGTGTCAATTTTCATGATGATATAACAAAATTAAAGCCGTCAAAAGGAAGACCGTAATTTCATGGCGAATGGGCAATATTCAGCACGCCGCCACACGGACGCCATTACTCATAACTCATCACGGCATTCATCGCCTACGTTCCCCAACTTCTTCTGCATGTTTTAGAAGTGGAATGAAGTTGATTGGGTTAAGTATGTGACATCAGGACCTGTTAAAGTAAAAATAGGACATTTCACCACCACCACCGGGGCGTGCTATGGCGCATGTGGGAACCTAAGATATGTAGACATTCAGGGCGGAGCCCTCATCATGTCCAGCAAGTTTGAAGGATCTATGATGAAGTATGTGGGCGTGACAGCCGTTCGAAGTGAAACAGAGTGCTCCGAAAAGCTCGCCAAAGTTTGACGACCCCTAGCAGCCACGCCTTTTGACTTAATTACAATCTTTTGATAACTTTTGATCACCATTGTGTTGTGATGATTTTGATCAAATTTGAAGACGATCGGATGAAATCCCTAGGACAAGTTTGTTCAAATGTAAGTAGTGGAAATGGCCAAAAATGGCAAAAATTTGCTCAAAATCGAAACTTAAAATCAAAATGGCCGACTTCCTGTCAATATTTCAGCATGACAGTAAGAGACTTTTTCGTGCGTCCTGGCATGTTAAATATGTCTACTGAATTTCGTGAGGCTACGACGAAAAAAGCCCAATGCAGAGGGGTTTTTGAAAATTTCTAGGGGGCACTATTTCACAATTTTTCTGCGACCATGTGCGACGCCCCCAAAATATTGAATTTCGGATCTGGCCGGACGACTTTGGAAAGTTTGGTGAGTTTTTGAGCATGGGAAAAGGCCGAAATTTCGATTTCAAAAGTGATAATAATCATAACTAGGACTGCAAGCAGTCATATACGGGCCCTTGTTCCGCGCGACCGCCTACCCTGGGCAGTGTGTTCCCTTGTGACCAAATGTGGGCATGTGCGTACAGGGGCCACCACTCATCCCAAAGTTAAAATTTCAAGCAAATCACACAATGCATGAAGGAGTTATGACATGTTGATGGTTCATCCACTAGGGGGCGCTCAGTGTACAAACAGAGGGGCCAGGTGTGTTGAGGGGCCAACCGTCATCATACATGTGAAGTTTCAAGTCAATCAGGCAAAGCATGAAGGAGTAATCATGAATTGATGTTCCATGACAAAGGGTCAAAATGGCGGCCATAGCGGCCACACCTTTCAACATAAAGAAAAGCTTTTGATAACTTTTGGTCAGTATCGTCTCTGGGTGATCTGTAATCCCTAGGAGGAGTTCGTTCAAATACAACATGTGGAAATCACGCCAAAATGACAAGATAATTCAAAATGGCCGACTTCCTGTTTGGAATAGACCCATGGTGCAAGAGACTTTTTTGTATGTCTATGCAAGTCACACATGTGTACCAATTTTCATCTCCCTACTCCAAAAAAACCCCTACGGGAGGGGTTTTTGAAAGTTTCAAGGGGGCGCTATTGAGGCATTTTGCCCCGCCCATGGGCGACGCCCATATGAATAGTAAGAGGTTGTCGTGCTCGACCTGTGTATCAATTTTCATGATGATGTGACAAAATTAAAGCCGTCAAAAGGAAAAATGTAATTTCATGGCGAATGGGCAATATTCGGCACACCGCCCCACAGATGCTGTTACTCGTAACTTCACGGCGATCATCGCCTACATTCACCAAGTTGATCTGCATGTTTTAGAAGTGGAAGGAAGTTGATGGGGTTAAATATGTGACTTCAGTACCTGTTTAAGTATAATGTTCATATGGCAAAGGGTCAAAATGGCGGCACCATAGCGGCCACACCCTTCGACATACAGAAAAGCTTTCAATAACTTTTGGTCCGTATCATCTCTGGGTAATCTGGAAGAAATTTGAAGTGCATTGGACAAAATCCCTAGGAGGAGTTCGTTCAAATACATCATGTGGAAATCACGCCAAAATGAGAAGAAAATTCAAAATGACCGACTTCCTATTTAGAGTAGACCCATGGTGCAAGAGACTTTTTTGTACGTCTATGCAAGTCACACATGTGTACCAATTTTCATCTCGCTACTCCAAAAAAACCCCTATGGGGAGGGGGTTTTGAAAGGTTCAAGGGGGTGCTATTGAGGCATTTTGCCCCGCTCATGGGCAACACCCCTATGAATTGTAAGAGGTTGTCATCCTTGACATGTGTATCAATTTTCATGATGATGTGCCAAAATTAAAGCCGTCAAAAGGAAGAACGTAATTTCATGGCGAATGGGCAATATTCGGTACGCCGCCACACGGACGCCGTTACTCGTAACTTCACGGCGTTCATCGCCTACATTCACCAATTTGTTCTGCATGTTTTAGAAGTGGAATGAAGTTGATTGGGTTAAGTATGTGACATCAGGACCTCTTAAAGTAAAAATAGGACATTTCCCGCCACCACTGGGGGGCGCTATGGCGCAGGTGGGAACTTAAGATATGTAGACGTTGAGGGCGGAGCCCTCATCATGTCCAGTAAGTTTGAAGGATCTACGATGAAGTATGTGGGCGTGACAGCCATTCGAAGTGAAATGGCGTGCTCCAAAAAGCTCACCAAAGTTTGACGACCCCTAGCAGCCACGCCTTTTGACTTAATTAGAATCATTTTATAACTTTTGATCACCATTGTGTTGTCATGATTTTGACCAAATTTGAAGGCAATCGGATGAAATCCCTAGGACGAGTTCGTTCAAATGTAAGTAGTGGAAATGGCCAAAAATGGCAAAAATTTGCTCAAAATCTAAACTTAAAATGAAAATGGCTGACTTCCTGTCGATATTTCACCATGACAGTAAGAGACTTTTTCGTGCGTCCTGGCATCGTAAATATGTGTACCAAATATCGTAAGGCTACGACGAAAAAAGCCCAATGCGGAGGGGTTTTTGAAAATTTCTAGGGGGCGCTATTTCACGATTTTTCTGCGACCATGTGCGATGCCCCCAAAATTTCAAATTTCGGATCCAACCAGACGACTTTCGAAAGTTTGGTGAGTTTTTGAGCATGGGAAGAGGCCAAAATTTCAATTTCAAGAGTGAGAATAATAATAATAATAATAATAATAATAATAAACAGCGCAATTACAATAGGGTCCTCGTAGGACGTTGCCTACTCGGGCCCTAATAATAATAATAATAATAATAATAAACAGCACAATTACAATAGGGTCCTCGTAGGACGTTGCCTACTCGGGCCCTAATAATAATAATAATAATAATAATAAACAGTACAATTACAATAATTATTTGTGCTGAGTTGCCATAAAACAACATTGAAACATATAAATGTTATAAAACATCTGGTGAAAAAAGAGGTATTTTTGTTGCTGCAAATGAGCAATTAGCATAACCAGTTAACCATAAAACCTAAATCAAAAACTGTAGCCTGACTCATTATATGTGCAACATTCTCTGTATAACTTGTAAACTATGTGGTCATTTCACATTGACACATGTGACTCATGTCTCTTTCTCTAAAATTGTATTGTAGCATTATTAGTTATTATTACGATTATTATTGTTGCGATTATTAATATATAAATAAAAATAAATTTAAAATATTATAATTTGCAATACATTTGACACTTTTACGACAACAAACACTGAGCCATTATTACACAGAAAACAAATGCACAAACATGCTGAAATGCCAGCAGCTTAATGCTAACTTTAACACTGAAAAAGCCATAGACATGCTAACGCTTTCGCATCAGCGTTAGCATAAAATACATCTATCAACTGTTTCAGAAGACCATAACAGGTCAGTTTAACATAAAAAAGGTAAATATTCCTGACATATGCTCTTTAGGGTTTTAGTGGGAAAAAATTAAGATAAAGCTAAATAAAACAAATGAAACCAATGAAGCAGCAGCTCAAAGCACTCCTTCATTGGTTGAAGATTCAAAGCAAAGCTCGGTTGATTATATGGAATAAACGAAACATCTGCGGTAAAACAAAGTTATTTAGTAACTAATCGATGACTAAATTAGTTGACAACTATTTTAATAATCGATTTTAATCTATTAACTTGATTAGTTGTTTCAGCTCTATATGCCAGGCGAGTGAACTGTCCAAAAAATGCCCTCAGACCGAAAAGGGTTAATTTCCAGGTATTTGCAGGCCGGTCCGAGTCAGCCAAAGGGCTGGATACATAGAATGCCCAGTTGTGCTCTGCAGGCTATGCCACATAATTGGTGGGGAGATGCTGAAAGTGGACTATAGTGAAATATTTGCTTCTTGTAAAAAGAACAAGTTCAGATCATTACCTCAACAATAATGTTTTTCTGTCTCTTACCAGGGCCACTAATAACATTTAAGCCAAACATGGTGGAATGATCAATGTTATGAGTAATATACCATTACATTCTGATGCATCTACAGGGTAGGGGGAAATCAGATAATTTGTAACAGCAGTACATTTGAAGTGTTAGGCACAAAGTCACAAAGCAGAACAGCAAGACTGTGAAACATTGAGCTTCCCCAGAGAAAGCTGCAGGAATGCCCATTTTCTTATTTTCACAAAGGCTGAGAGAAGCTCCTTGAGCCGTGGGAAAGTTGAATCTAAGACATACAGATTTTATCTTTTGTATTATGCATTTTCTGAGCAAGACGCTTCTTCGACTAGCATAGGTTCCTGTGAACACAGATGCACTGCAATTATAATTATAGTATACTATGTCAGAAGTGACAACAGACCACAAATTTAGATTAGATTAGATAGAACTTTATTGATCCCTTGGGAAGACTCCCTCGGGGAAATTGAGGTTCCAGCAGCATTGTATAGCACACAGAGTATCAAACGTTGAGATAGTTGAGAAAGCTGAGACATTTGCCTGATATTATCTCTTAGTATTTCAGAGTTATGACTTATAATCTCATATTTATAAAAGGGCTAAAAATATGGTCGTCATGTTTTGAAAATTCTATAAAAGCACTGACATACAGTCAGTTTTCTTCAGTGTTTGCAAGCGATGCCACTCTTCTACACTCCACACCTCCTTTGGTTGCAACAGAAGCAAACATAAATGCCAACCAGGTCTCACGGCAAGTCATGATTCAGCAGCACGAAATATACATTAATTGGTGCAGCAGATAAGAGAATATTTAGAACGGAATCCTGGAAATGGTGATAAAAGCATCAAATTTGGCAGAAATAGCCCTCAGACATTCCTCTTTTGAAAAAAACTGATTGGCCACTTGAATTTTCAGTTGGCGTTCAGGTAGAGGTCAATTGAAGAATTACACAGGAGTCAAAATTAGAAGATGCTCCAATCATATTGAAACCTATGCCACATTATTTGCCTGATCATAAAGATTCCAAAAAGGTATGGTTTGGACAGTCTGTAACTGAATTCTATGGAGTTATGGGATACAAACAGCAAGAATGGTGACAAAGGTCAGTGTTGTTTGTACAGGGGTCAAAAGTTAAAGTTGCTCCAATTTTGGTAAAAACTGATGCAAATTACTAGTTGAGTTAACACTGTTTTAAAAAGGAATAGTTTGGACCATGTATCAT
This sequence comes from Thalassophryne amazonica, assembly GCF_902500255.1. Lineage (NCBI taxonomy): Eukaryota > Metazoa > Chordata > Actinopteri > Batrachoidiformes > Batrachoididae > Thalassophryne > Thalassophryne amazonica. Next base: position 35,264,179 of record NC_047110.1, on the reverse strand, counting down.
CCTTACTTATCGCGTTATGGGGTAACATATGTCACATGTCATAGAAACCAATAGACATTGACCGTGTTTGACCTTTACTTTGGAGACCAAGCATTCAACAGTGTCAAAACTATTCCATTTATTAATCCTATGAGCTCAACCAATAATTTGCATCACTTTTTACCAAAATTGGAGCAACTTTAACTTTTGACCCCTGTACAAAATGAAACTGAGCTTTGTCACCATTCTTGCTGTTTTTATCCCATAACACTCCATAGAATTCAGTCACAGATAGTCCAAACTATACCTTTTTGGAATCTTTATGATCAGGCAAATAATGTGGAATTTTTTTTTATATGATTGGAGTATCTTTTAATTTTGACCTCTGTGTAATTCTTCAATTGACTCCTACCTGACCACCAATTGAAAACTCAAGTGGCCAATGGGTTTTTTTCAAAAGAGGCGTGTCTAAGAAGTATTTCTGCCAAATTTGATGCTTTTATCACCATTTGCATGATTGTTTCAGTTATCTGCTGCGCGAAATCTATTGGTTCATGATATTGTGACGAAAAGCGCCTCATTTTCATCACGGCAGCACAAATTCATTCTCATTCATTCTGTGATGGTTCAGTTTCAGTTTCAGAAAAAAAATCTAATTATGGAATGCTCCTTGTGATTGTTAATTGTTCCAGGAAATATAGAAAACATTTGCTTATTACATTTTACATACAAGCATATTTGGGTTGCATCATTAATGGTTGAATTATTTTTAGATGTCAAGGAGTTTGTTCTTACGTAACGTGTGTATGTTTCTTTGTTCAGTAATCAGTAGAATACGAGGTCTGTCAATAAAGTATAGGTCCTTTTCAAAAACTATATGGATTTCATTCATATGTTTTTACGTCAGACATGCTTGAACCCTCGTGCGCATGCGTGAGTTTTTCCACGCCTGTCGGTGACGTCATTCGCCTGTGAGCACTCCTTGTGGGAGGAGTCGTCCAGCCCCTCGTCGGAATTCCTTTGTCTGAGAAGTTGCTGAGAGACTGGCGCTTTGTTTGATCAAAATTTTTTCTAAACCTGTGAGACACATCGAAGTGGACACGGTTCGAAAAATTAAGCTGGTTTTCAGTGAAAATGTGGAGGTTTTCAGCTTGAAGCAGGCTGACGACGGCGCCTGAGAGCACTGCGCGACGTCTCGCACCGTAGGAGGTCCTTAAAGCGACAGTATCACCTCAAAATCTCTCATCAGCCGTTAAAATTTTACTAGTTTTTTACAGACAGCAGACACTTTCCTCTACCGTTTCCATGTTCTCATCGCTCACAGGAACACATAAAATGTTAACCCCAAATAATATGTTCACAATAATCTTGAAATGGTCAAGGAACTTATGTAGTAAACACAGCGCCGGCACATAAACACAGCGCCGGCACATAAACACAGCGCTGGCACATAAACACAGCGTGTAAACACAGCGCCGGCACATAAACACAGCACCGGCACAGAAACACAGCGCGGGCACATAAACACAGTGCCGGCACATAAACACAGCAGGTAAACACAGCACCGGCACATAAACACAGCGCGTAAACACAGCGCGTAAACACAGCGCGTAAACACAGCGCCGGCACATAAACACAGAACCGGCACATAAACACAGTGCGTAAACACAGCACTGGCACTTAAACACAGCGCGTAAACACAGCGCGTAAACACAGCGCCGGCACATAAACAAAGCGTTGGCACATAAACACAGCGTGTAAACACAGCCCTGGCACATAAACACAGCGCGTAAACACAGCGCCGGCACATAAACACAGCGCGTAAATACAGCGCATAAACACAGCACGTAAACACAGCGCCGGCACATAAACACAGTACATAAACAGAGCGCCGGCACATAAACACAGCGCCGGCACGTTCACTGTTGTTTTCGGCGATCTTTTTTGAAACTTTCACCATTTATTTCCTATTCTTTCGTGAAAATAACGTAATGTAACGTAATGAGCTGCCACTCGCACACACGCATTTGCTCCCGACAGCAGACACTTTCCTCTACTGTCTCCATGTTCTCACCGCTAACAGGAACACATAAAATGTCAACCCCAAATAATATGTTCACAATAATCTTGAAATGGTCAAGGAACTTATGTAGTAAACATGGCGCCGGCACATAAACACAGCGCCGGCACAAAAACACAGCGCCAGCACATAAACACAGCGCCGGCACAGAAACACAGTGCGTAAACACAGCGCCGGCACATAAACACAGCGCGTAAACATAGCACCGGCACATAAACACAGCCCCGGCACATAAACACAGCGCCGGCACATAAACACAGCACCGGCACATAAACACAGCGCGTAAACACAGCGCTGGCACATAAACACAGCGCCGGCACATAAACACACCACGTAAACACAGCGCCGGCACATAAACACAGTGTGTAAACACAGCGGTGGCACATAAACACAGCGCTGGCACATAAACACAGCACATAAACACAGCGCCGGCACATAAACACAGCGCCGGCACGTTCACTGTTGTTTTCGGCGATCTTTTTTGAAACTTTCACCATTTATTTCCAATTCTTTCATGAAAATAACGTAACTAAACACGGATGAATGCAATGCTGGCACTCAAAAACGGCAAAAACCCGAAGGTAATGACGGTGGTCCGCAAGTAATAGCTACACTATCACAGCTCCGGAACAATAACAAAGGTGGTAAACAGACGCTCGAATCGAAAATGCTATACAGTAATTAGAGTGTTATAAACAGCAGCAACAAAAATCAAAGCCTCCCTTACCATTCCATATTCTGCAGCCTTTCAAAATCCATCGGAATTGGCACGTCTCTTGCCTCTGCTTCGGCTCTGCCATAAACACCGTTGGCATTATTTTCGATGCCAGAATGCTCCTAGTTTGAATGTTCGTCCGAAAGATACAGCTCCAATCTGTAGGGTCAAATCACTGCTGCGACAATCTCAGCATCCGAGTCAGAAATAATCCACACTTGAAGAGGAGTCAGAAAAGTTCTTGATCTCATCACTGTCCATGCTGAGGTCCATCTGTTCCTGTTGTCGATCGAACAGACAAAGATGGGACTCTCCATTCTGTGATGTCACGGCATCATGTGACCGCTGAAGGAGCGCTGCAAGCGCGCTTTCCAATAAACACACTTTTGAGAAGCTGTACAAACTTTATTTTTCAGTGATAATGAATAAAAACACTTTCAACTTACTATACTGTATGTATATTTTGCTATTTATATCAGTTTTTCCCTAATTTTTGAAGTGTCATCTCCACTTTAAGTTCAAGAGTTAACACAGTCTGAGATTGTACCGCCTTGCCCACTTCAATCATGACGGGCAAGTGTGGGGTTGTGGTTTTTGGAAGCAGCTGTCTTGACAATTTCTGGTAGGTCAGGGCAGTGCCTAATCCAAGCAGCAAAAGCCCTCCTGCCAAAAAAGTAAATAAGAATAAATCCTCAATGTTTTCCACGGAGTGGTGCCAAGCACATGATGCGCCACTTCTCCCAGGCGTCGAGAACATAGTCTGCAGGATAGGTTCCATCTGGACACACAGCCCTGATTTCCTTGTTGAAAAGATGCTGTCAATAGTGTTGAAACACCAGCTGATGAATTCCATGGGTATTCCAAATATAGTTCAAAGAATTCAAAGAAATATGTTATAATTTATTCCCACGTGAGGACAGCATGCCGATGTCCGTGCTTCATGCTGTAGTTATGCAGCTTCATATCCTATAAGCCAGTACAAGTGTTCCTGAGTTATGACTTGCAAACACAGATATATGAACAGCTGCACGTTGCAGGGGGACACGCCCACCTCTGTCAGCTGACCTCACAGTTCACAGAACAAAAAGGCTCACCCTCTGTTGCTTTGGTCTGTGATTTTAATTTTATGTATGTATTGTTATGTGTTTGTCCTGCATCTGTCTGATGTCTGTGTTGTAATATAACACCTTGCGTGCACGGTCACGTCCATCTGTCGGTGGTCATCTGACATATGCCGTATGTCTACAGCAAAGCGATCAGAAATGAATGAGGTCACACCTTTTCTCTTACTTGTTTTATTTAATTTCCATTCTTTCTGTTGGTCATGTAAACTACAATTTACGTGGTGGAAGTGACATCAGCCAACCGGAAGTGACTTCACACTGTGCCGCGTGCTCAGATGCTGGTTGGTCCTAGTGAGGGCGTGAGCACCTGCACACACATGTGCACTGCTTGTTCTCCAGCTGAGCCACAGCTGACAATATTGGATTCATGGTGTGTGTGCGTGTGTGTGTTGGGGGACACACACTCCACAAGCCATTTGTGTTGGGGGGACGATGATGACAACAACACACTCCACACGCCATTTGTGTGTATGGGGGAGAGGGGTGTTCGGCACAGTAACACCCATGTGTGTTGCTAGGTTATGTCACTGTTGTGTGGCACTTAAGACGCTTTTCACAGACTGATCGAATGTGGTCGCCTGCTCCCTACTGTCGCACCAGGAGCACGAACAGCAACACCTTTTGTAAGTGTTAGATGTTCGTGTGTGGTACCTGGAATTTGGCTGACACCTGCCGAGAGGAAGATCAAATGAGCACAGTCAGACAGGCATGCACGATACACCAGTGACAGTTTTGTGCATACTCATGTTTGTGCATAAACACAGTGCAAGCAGCTGGAACGTGTTGCACCACATGGCACCACTGTTGAGAGAGAAAACAAAAAAAAATGTGTTGGGGGGCACGAGACACACACGATACACATGCATGCCACATGTCTTGGGGGAGCCGACACACTGACACACCACGTGTGTTGCTTTGCAATACCACACTCATGGGGAAACTTACAGAAATTTCACATCCAGCTCAAAAGTGGTCATCTGCTCACTATTTTTGTGCTAACAGAGCGAATGTCACCACATGTTCTAAGTGACCAGTGAGTGGTGTTGGATGTTCGTGTGTGTCACCTTTGGCCGACACCTGTTGTGAGAAGGATCGAATGGGCTTTCACAGGGCACTCTGTCTTTCAGCCACCGGTCTGCACAAATAGTTGTGTCGGAAGGTGTACAAGACGTTAGAGGCGCCTCCAATTTTTCACAAATGGTATCCAATTCCTCTGCGCTAGTTGGCTTCAATCGTGTTATGTGTGAAGGGGCCCTAAGACAAGGTATTTTCACAAAACCTGGTGAAAAGTTTTATTGCCTATCCTTGCAGACATTCCATAAAATTTGTGGCAGATGTAGAAAATGTGGTTGAGCAACATTATGTATTTATTTAAAATGACAAAACAGTGCAAGGTGTGCTGGCCTCCCGTTTCTGAATTTTGACAGCTGACTGATATCCAATCAGGGCATGAAAACAGTGTAACCTGTGGTAAAGTAGCATTATGGAACACCATGAACAACTGCTAAACTTCTAAACAAGAGGTGCATCGATCGATCGGCCACCGATCATTATCGGCCGATCACGCCTTGATCAGTTTGATTGGTGATCGGCAAAATGCGCCGATCAAAAGGACCGATCACAACAGTGCAGGCAGTAGCGCAGGGAGCGCTTGGTGTGTTTGTCAGGAAAATGATAATTTCTCTACATTGATTACAGACCCTGCAGCGGGTCCGTGATCAACTTTTCTGCAGCGTGGCTTTGCTCTGAACCTTGAACCAATCGAACTAGTGGTTCGCAGATTGAAGCAATGCTTCCAGCCTTTTGCTTCGTTTATACTTTCTTTCTTTCGCTTAATTTTCCCCCGCTAAAACCATAAAGAGCATACGTCTGTGAGTATTATTTACCTTTTCTATGTTAAACCGACCTGTTATGGTCTTCTGATAGATGTATTTTATAACTTAAAAACGGGAGCGATGCTAACGTGTTAGCATGTCTATGGCATTTTCAATGTTAAAAGTTAGCATTACGCATTTGTAGCTGTCATCACGTTCGGGTGCATTTGTTTTCAAATTGTAATATTTCTTAAATTTATTTTTGTTTATATATTAATTTATTATTATTTTGGGCATGATCCAAATATGTACTTGATCGGTATCGGCTGATCAAAATTTCAGTGATCGGTGATCGGCCTAAAAAATCCTGATCGGTGCACCTCTATTCTAAACACATATTTCCTGAGGCCTTCAAATATAGCCATCGGGTATTGCGACGACTTTGTGTCCGTCTGTCCAGCTGTCTGTTTGTGCTACAGTCCTATTACTTGCCAGAGATGGCTAACCTTGACCTATTTTAAGAGGTATTTTAAGAGGTTAAAATTAGGGTTGAGCCGGATACTCGTTTCAGATGAGTATCTGGTACAGCCTATATTAATATTTTTATTGTATATGGCTGCATGCAGTATCTGACACTTTCTCACTGCAGTTCATAAAAAATAAATTGGTCAGTCGAACAACCTCTCTCTCCCTGTCACACAGTCTCACACACACAGACAGTCATGCACGCACAGACACACACACACCTTAATCAATATTGTTTAGCTTTGTGTGGAAAAAATGCCAAGAACATTAGGTAGTAAAAATAACTAATTGAAAAAAAAATCACAGTTTGATCATAAAAAAAAAAAAAAAAAAGAAATTTGTGTTGAGTATGTCAACTCTTGTTCATGCATACTTAGTAGTTCATAATTTCCTACTACACTGGATGTCAGTTCTGATGCTGTTCTGTTATTCATTCATACCCTTAAGAATATTCATGCTCTGAGTTCATAAAAAACGTGTTCTGTAAATAGTTCTCTTACTTTTCTGATCAAAAACATTGATTTGAATCTCAATTTTGAGCCTGTTCTGTAAATAGTTTTCAAATAAACAATAAATATAGCAACTTCTGATCAATCCATATCAATTTCAGACTTAAAATAATGTACTGATTTAAGCCCCAGCCATTTCAGTTTAAACTACGCTCACATCCGGTTTAGGCCCCGCCCACTACGAGTACAGCAATGGATACAAATAATTTAGATGTTTGAAAAGATACAGATACAGACAGTGGTGTACTCGCTCATCCCTAGTTAAAATGTTACATTCTGTTTCCTGTTTTTGTGTTATGAACTCGGGGACGCAAGCACAACTTACCAATTTTTTTTTATGGTACCACCATAACCATAACTATAACAAGACATCCAAATAAATCTGTTTAAATAATTGTATGCACAATAGTAAAAGCTTATATGTGATCAAATAAAATTTAACTATGATGTGTGCATAGTTTCCTTTTTCGGCCAATGATGCAGACTTTCTCTGATTGAAAAGTTGCCAACTTCAGTTAGCATTATTGCAGACAATTCCATTTGTTTATGAATTTAAATTACAAATAAGATAGCTAAATGGATGCCCATCCACATAACAGTGTTCTGTGGAAATTGTGATGATGGAAAAAGACAAGACAATTTCCCACTTCAACAGTGCAACGGTGTGCCGCTTATTTTGTCTCTCAGGTTCAAACACTCACTGACTTCAAAACCAGCTTGGCACCGCGGCCCATCAAAAACACAGCAGTCCCGGCACGAAAACATCAGAGAGACCATGTCTCTGTAGCTCTGAACTAGACACACACTGATGTGCGCCGCACATACCTCAGGGCATTGTCAAACGCATGACACAGAACACACTAACCACAAATGACAATCCAGGAATTATGTTCACAATGTCTTTTACATGTTGAATTATATCCGCCACATATGTCCCCACAGAATTCACCATCAACATCAACAATAAAAAAATGATCATATTATTTTCACTGTACCTCAGTCTTGGTCCCGTTTTTCCTCCATTTCTTTTTTTTTTTTTCCCTCCCCTGGGGAGCAAATATTTTTGGCTGTTTTGACATGGTTGACTTGTTATTCGCAGAATTAATCAAGTCCCAACATCAGACAGTTTGGGCCGTGTTTTGAGAAGGGCTCATCATCAGACACCTACAGAACCCAGGAAAGGTCACTTAAAGTGATATTTTTTTTCTGGCCATGATCATTTGTGCGCACGTTTTCCTTTAATTGAGCCCTCAAATTAATAAAACGTGCACATATTTTCCTTTAATCAAGCCCTCGAATTAATAAAATGTGCGCATGTTTTCCTCTAATTGAGCCCTCAAATTAATAAAATGTATGCACGTTTTCCTTTAATAGAGCCCTTGAATTAATAAAACGTGCACGTTTTCCTCTAATTGAGCCCTCAAATTAATAAAATGTGTGCATGTTTTCCTTTAATTGAGCCCTCGAATTAATAAAACATGCACATGTTTTCCTTAAATCAAGCCCTCGAATTAATAAAACATGCGCACATTTTCCTCTAATTGAGTCCTCGAATTAATAAAATGTGCGCACGTTTTCCTTTAATAGAGCCTTCGAATTAATAAAACAAGTGCATGTTTTCCTCTAACTGAGCCCTCGAATTAACAAAAATGTGTGCACGTTTTTCTTTAATCGAGCCCTCGAATTAATAAAACGTGTGCACGTTTTCCTCTAACTGAGCCCTCGAATTAATAAAACGTGCGCACGTTTTCCTCTAATTGAGCCCTCAAATTAATAAAACATGCGCACGTTTTCCTCTAATTGAGCCCTCGAATTAATAAAATGTGTGCACGTTTTCCTCTAATTGAGCCCTCGAATTAATAAAATGTGCGCACGTTTTCCTCTAATTGAGCCCTCGAATTAATAAAATGTGTGCACATTTTCCTTTAATAGAGCCCTCGAATTAATAAAACGAGTGCACGTTTTCCTTTCGTTCAAAATGAACTCCATAATATGACCTAAACTGTCACAATCAGCTTAGAATTAAAAAATCCAATAAACACTTTGCATTTACTGCAGTAACACGTCACTTGAAAAAAAAAAGTACTTTTATTTTATTTTGAATTTAATTATGAATCAGAATATGACTCTTAATGAATAACGTTTGCCATTGTCATCAATAGATTCAAAAGTGTAGACCTGAGGGTGCATAAGTTAAATATTTCAAATAAAGTTCCTGACAACTCTCTTGAAAATAAGTTTTCAAGTGAGTTGTCAGTTCACATTTTCCTTGAAATTAATCATTCATGCAGTCCAGCAAAATTAAGTCGTTACCTCTTCAACTACACATAAGTGTTTGCCGAGACATCATTTAGAGGTGGGCAGATCGATCCTAATATCGATAATATCGATACCAATGCTGGTATCGATATTGAACAATCCTCATGTAAAAAGATCGATACTCAAGCTTTTTTTCTCTCCCGCACGCACTGACTGCTGAGCACACAGATTCATCAAAGTCTACTCTCTGTCTGTAAGAGCAGCGCTGCGCTGTGTCACACAACACGGAGCAGCGCAACCTTGTATTATGGTTTGTCAGCCCTCTACCTCAGAAGATTTTGTTTTAAGGTGTGTTGAGTGATATTTTTTAACACAAATTGTTGTGTGGGCCGCTGAAGAGGAGGTACTGCTGGCCCACTACCACCAGAGGGCGCCCTGCTTGGAGTGCAGGCTCCAAGCACGAGAGGGCGCCAGACCCAGAGGAAGTGACAGCTGTCACTCATCACACCAGCTGTCACTCATCTACACCACCACTTAAGCCGTACTGCAACTCCACCTCCCCGCCGAGAAATCGACTACCGAGAGGTACGTTCTCTGCTACTGACACACTGTGTTATAATCCAGTTCTCATTTGCAGCCCCATTCTTGTGGACGGAGCCTTATCTGGGACTTCGGCGTTTGGCGTAACGACGACGACTGCGCCTTACTCTCTGGACAGATAAGTGGTTACACAAGAGTTGCACGAGTGTGTGATTCGGAGGTGGAGGTTCCCCCTCCTAACGGCGTACAGACCGAGGACCACTGAGTGTACAGACTTACACTCATTCATCTTGTTTCTGCTTTTTGCCAGCAGTACCAGGGTCGACAGCCGAAGACAGAGGTCACCTGGGGATTCGGGACTTGGCGGCTCCGGTGTTCTTCAGGCCGTTGGTGGTGGAAGCTGTGTGGGACGCGGCCTCTCTCTCATCGGGGTCTCCTATCTTCGAGTCTGCCCACACGTCACCTGGTGTTAAATGACTTTGCAGATTTTGTGTGTTTAGTTGTGTCACAACATTAAATTGTTACCTTTTGGCTTACTCATTGTCCGTTCATTTGCGCCCCCTGTTGGGAAGGTGTCGTAGCACGGACCCACAACAGGGGGCTCCGTCCACAAGAATGGGGCTGCAAATGAGAACTGGATTATAACACAATGTGTCAGTAGCAGAGAACGTACCTCTCGGTAGTCGATTTCTCGGCGGGGAGGTGGAGTTGCAGTACGGCTGAAGTGGTGGTGTAGATGAGTGACAGCTGGTGTGATGAGTGACAGCTGTCACTTCCTCTGGGTCTGGCGCCCTCTCGTGCTTGGAGCCCGCACTCCAAGCAGGGCGCCCTCTGGTGGTAGTGGGCCAGCAGTACCTCCTCTTCAGCGGCCCACACAACACAAATGTTGTTTGTGGTAATAAAGTATTTTGTTGTCACGTACAATGTTTGGAGAAATTCTATCCCAGGTCTTTTGGATCCTTTGGATCTATGTAGCTTAAATATGAAAAAGTATCGGTATTGATATCGGCGATACTGGGCATGTATTTACTTGGTATCGGATCAATACCAAAATTCCTGGTATCGCCCACCTCTAACATCATTATCTAATTTGAGAAAGACAGCACTTATTCAAATGACAAAGTGTCCTCATGGAGAGTTAAGGATATGTTGTAAAAAGGCAAAGCTGCTAAAATCCAACACAAGCTTGCTACACATATCCTTTGTAACAAACCTATGAAGGGGTGAAGGGAAGAAATTCAAACATTTTTTAAGGTTTGGGGGAAGGAACAGGCTTATTCAATTCATGAGTGAATAAAAAAGGACTTCTTTAGCTGAAGTAAGTGGATTTGGAAATTGCCTGGCGTATAGACCCTGCTTGTGGGTGTTTGTATGTATTCGCGTGCACATCAAACCACAATTTTCCCAGCTTCTCCACAGGAGTCTATTAACTTTGATAGATGCTGTTAAACTGTAAGCCATATTGGTTCCTCATTTAAGGGGATCAACATGGAAACATGCTTCATGTGATTATGAAAAATTTAGGTTATGTTTTATCGGCTGCATGGATGGGGTGGGGGGGTGCAGTATGCAATGCCTGAGAGTCGCAAACAGCATCAAAAGGTTCCCAATGTGTTGAAGAAAACATCTCCTCTGCTTAGTTGGCCCTGCAGTAAGGCATTTAATAGGAAGTGAGCTGTAATTAATAGATCTAGAGGTGACCCCCAATGCAGAAAATTCCACACTCTTATGCCGTGTTCACACAGGGCGAGACATGAGCGACTGCAGCGACAGGTTGCCATGTAATCCCTATGTAAGGACGCGTTTTGGCGGCAAGTCACGCAGCGCGACACGATGGACGCGAGTGAAGCGATTTTGAGTGATTGGCGCATTTGTGGCGTGATACTGCGTTGCATCATGTTGCATTGCCCTCCTCCCCAAGTTGAAAAATCTGAACTTTTTCGTCTCGTCGCGCTGCGATGACCAATCAGGGACTGAATATGTAGTGACGTGGAGATGTCTGGAATTTGACTGAAGATGCGAACATGTCCTCTATCTGGTCTGTGAGCAAGACTTATGTCTCTTTTGTCCTTTATTTCACAGTTATGACAGAGTTTTTGGAGCGAGCAGCAGCACCACAGCAGCGGGGAGCGGAGGTTTTTTCTCTTTTTATTTTACGTGCGCTCGAGCGAATCGTGCATGGAAATTATTTTACTTATTAACTACACAGATGTATAATAAAGCAAATAGTGACTGGTTTCTAAACACAATTATGACAGAGTTTTTTGGGAAAGAGCGAGCAGCAGCCCCACAGCAAGCAGCAGAGTTTCTTTCTTGTTTTTTTTTTTACGTGCGCGCGGAGCAAATCGTCTGTGGAGAATATTTTATTAATTAACTGCAAATTTGTAGTGTCTGATCGCTCCCGGTGTGAACACGGCATTACATTGAGATCAGGCACTGGAGGACACTACTGCAGCACAGGGAGGGCTGTTTCCTTACTAATCTCCACCAAGACAAGCCTCTTTACCTTCAATAGTGAATGAAACCTTTACATGTAGTTAGTCCATATGAAGGCATCATATTCTGTCAGAAAGATTGCAGGGTGATAAACTGCAGTACATAAATCCTAAATGCTGCATCAAACTACACATATTTTAAAACCTGCATTTGGAATGGAGGTCATAGTGGTAAAACCTGCCCCAGACAACCGTAAAGCTCAGGTCAGGTTTGGTAGAATTCATCGGTGTAGCATGTCGCTGTATTCACCATGGCCCGGGACCTCTTTGGGTCTTGGTTGGCCACAACCCAGTCAGACAACTGCTCCATCCATAACACTCCAAAGTAACCATCTCTCTGCTGCAGACAGGTGAAACATGTGCATACCCTTGTCCTGCTCCAGCCACTGTAGTCATCAACACTGAGGCACATGCATGCTGGATCTTGTTCTGAGACACACCAAGAAGACATGGTCAAGATGTGAGGACTGACATTTCCTCATGATGCAAGTGACACTCTTAACTGAGTCTCCCTAAGGACTGGTCCCTAAGGGCAGAACAGTGGTTTAGTGGTTAGCACTGTTGCCTAACAGCAAGACGTTCCCAAGTTTGAATCTGGACAGGTCCTTTTGTTTGGAGTTTACATGTTCTTCTGTTTGTGAGGGTTCCCTCCTGGTCCTACAGCTTCTTACCACCCTCCACAAACATACAGGTTAGTTGAAATGGAAAGTTTAAATTGAATCTAGGTGTGAGTGAGAGTGTGAATGTGTTTTGTACATGTGGCCCTGCGGTAGACTGGAAGCCTGTCCAGGGTGTACCTTGCTTCTTGTCCAGTGATCACTGAGATAGACTGCAACCCCCTCAACCCCTGCCCACTCAATGACCCTAAACTGGAATAAGCAAGCTTAAAAAAATTAATGAATGAATATGTCTCCCTAAATCACCCTTCATTTAAACACAAACTCATTCCAGTGGCATCCAAGGATCATCAGAAGAAACCTAGTACCAAAGAAATCCAGTTGTCACCTTCGGTCAGCATTAGGTTAGTGTCCAAGTCCCACAACCATACAGTAAGACAGAATGCTCCAGGACCCTAAAGCAGGGGTCACCAATGCTATTCCTGGAGATCACCTGCCCTTCATGTTATTCATGTATACCTTCTGCAACTACAGCTTAATCATCAAGTCCACTGTTTCTCAGCTTGATTGGCTGAGTAATCCTGAATAATTAATGAGCAGTCAGTGTTGGAGAGAAGGTTGCGTAACATGGGTTGCAGGTGATTTCCATAACCCAGGATGATGTCCCTTGATGATGATGCCCTAAAAATGTAGAGCTTAATTTTCCTGCAAAAGTAACAGCATCGGCAAACACCTCTATCCAGCAACCTCATGACTCCATAAGCTTTTCAAAGTGTCTCTGTGCCTCAAAGTCTGAGTACCCAGAAACATGAAAGACATTCCTAAGACAGTCTCAACAAGTTCAACACTTTCATTGCATACAGATACAAGCCTGATGGCCAGGTCCAGGAAATGACTGAAAGACTTTATTTTAGTCTTTATCCAGGAGTATGGTAAATTCAGACACTCCCAATATTCATTAAGCTTCTCAGTTGCTACAATCACCGTATCCACTCATTCCACAAACATCACAACATTGTCTGTAAAGTCGAGGTCATTAAATCTGTCCTCACCAACAACTACATCTAAGCCACTAGTTTTCATTACCCAACCTGCACCAAGTCCATGCAATCACTGAAGAGTGTGGTACCCAGAAAGCATCCCTGATGAATGCCAGTATTCAGTGGTAAATAGTTACTGCCCCTGCAGGGTGTATCACTCACAATACCTGGCTATGATGTCTACCAATTTATTGTGAATGCCTTAATTACTCAGGTTGATGCAAAGGGCAGCCCATTCAACTGAATCAAAGGCATTGCTAAAATCAACACCGACTACAAAGAATTGCTGCTGATATTCGCATTAGTCTTCAGTGAGTACCCACAGAGTTAGGATATGGCTGATGGCTACGTCTGTCCATGACCACAGACTGCTGTGGTCATGGAGTGGCAAATAAATGGGACTGAATCCTGTTAAGAATAATCCTTCAAAGCACTTTCCCCAGCACAGAGGGCAGTGTCATACCCCAATAGTTGTTGCACTCCAGGTGATGATCACTCCTTTCTTTCAAAAAGTCCTTTCTTCCTTCCTTGTGATTTGGCGCTATATAAAAAAAAAATTGATTGATTGATTGATTCCTTTCTGCAGGGATGATACCCATCTCAGACTGAAACAAAGATTGCAACAAAGAGCAAGCACAGGGTGTATAAGGTTCAAACCTTGCTTGTGTGTCATGCTTTCAGATGACTTATGATGTGATTTGACACTGTCTAAATTATTTGAAACTGAGGTTAAAATCAAAGTGTTTGCAATTCCAGAAGAATGGCATCTTCACCAGCTTGAAGGTGTTCAACTCCAATAATGCTGATCCCTGAAGCTGTTCCCTGCTCAGTTGTTTCATTATTTGGTGATCCCTTTAAGATTTGGTGGTCCACAGTTGACTGGAGAATCAGCCAGAAGATATTAATCAAGCATTCTGATTCTGATGTAAAAGAAGTGAAATATCTGGCAAACTCACATTTGCTGTCAGATCTGACCTCTTTGGGACACGCCCACATAGTCTGTGGGACGATCATAGCACGGGCAACTTTTTCATAAGGGCGATACACTGCCAAATGGGAAAAGGGGAGATTATTTTTCTCTCTATGACTACCCCTGTTACAGTGGTTTCAGTGTTCCAGACTGTTTGATCTGTCTCAGAATGTCACTGTCCAGGTTGTAAATTGTTCCACCACATCTCTTACAGACTCTTATGTAAAATCAATATTTTTCATAAAACAGAGTCTTCAGTGCAATCTCAATGTTTTCAGGACATTCTGTGTTTACATCATGTGCAACAGTGAAAAGTTTGCACAGTGGCATCTATCAATGCTGTCTTCAAAAACTCAGAGAAGCTTGGAGAATCGGACTCAAGTGGATTTCCCGACGACACGGGCAGGCGGTTTTCAGTCTGCTGGACATTTCTGCTATCAGTGAGTGTGTTAACATCACACAAACCATTTGTTATTATTTATTTCATTTTATTATGTTATTGGATTAATTAATTACAGCACCTATAATGCAGTGATTTTTTAAAAATCACATTTTTTGTTTGTTTTTTGTTGGGGGTTTTTTGGTTCATTTTGTTTAGATAGCACTGTAGATAAGGGCCCGGTCCCACTGGGGATTAATTGCGCATGAATTGAGTACACAAATTACAGGCATTCGTTGTCGTCTGCAACAAAAATGGCCAAAAATGACAAATGTCCGAGTATGAATTACGGATATATTAATAATATATAGTGAATATATGATGAACAATCACGATTGTATAATGCATGTAGTGAGGAAACAGATCTGATGCATTGCGATTATCACGACAGTATTACAGGTGTATTATGAATGCATCGCGCACGTGTTGCGCATGCACAGCATCTGCATTGGGTCATAAAAGAAGCGCTCTCGAACGTAGGCATCACTATTCACACCAACAATACAGCCTCTGGAGCAACTGCTGGACTTGGACAAGTTGATTGGAGTAAACAAGCTGTGAACAGGGCGAGTGGTGATGTCAGTGGATCACATCAGAGCACAGCTTGTCTGAACGATTATAACAAGAAGTTAAATCTGTTATAAACACAGGAATAAATACTGTAACAGCTGCAGACAAGAAGGAAAAACATGCAACTGTTTTATCAAGCCTTGATAATGTAAACAAGTCAAATAATTACCTTTTAAGATGGCTCAAAATGCTTTCTGCAGCTGGAGCCTCACGCGCGCGCGAACGGCCCAGCTGCAGCTTCCTCTGTGAGTCAGAAGGTGATTAGAGCTGTTTTCAACAGCCAATTTGCAGAATAAAATGATTAATCCACCACAAAATAATTATTTTATATAGGCAGCATCCAGCGCAGAGCGCGTGGCAGCCGGTAGAACAAAGAACAGCGTCCAGCTGTGAAAACAGCGCATCTGATTTGCATCCGCCGCCAATCAGATGCAAAGCAGACGTAATAAAAATGCCAATCTGTATGCAGTCACTACAACTTATTTTAGTTCGTGATGTGGACATGATGGGCACGCAAAATATCCATTTTACACACTGTCCCAGTCCGCTGCCAAGCCGCAAATCCCTGTCAGTTGCGGATATCAGCAGATGACGGCGAATATACAGTGCATAGACTGAGTATGTATGGAGTATGTAAGACAGATGTGCTCAAAAATCCTGGCAACGGAAAAATGTACCTCTGCAGATAATTGCGGATGTGTGCGGGTGTCGGCCAACTCATACAAGCATGTTTCACGCATATTGCAGATGTTAAGCGAATATGAGCCAATTTTGTGCGCAGTCCATACGCAAATCCTCCTAAACACCACTGGGACCGGGCCCTAAAGTGTTTTTGAGAGCAATAACTGAGTTAGATGTCTGTGCCTTTTGACACTTTTTTTTTTTTTTTGCATGGTTTAAGAAATAGCACCAGATCAGAAGTATTTTTTTTTTAAATAGCGGCAAGAAAACCATGCATTTAGCACAACAGCACACCGGTTAGTTTGTGTGGTTAAAGCAGCCCTGTTAATGTTTCCTCTTGCTGAATGAGACATGCAGGTAAAGTACACGTTAAATATTTTTCATACCAAAGTTAACTTGCTTTAATAACTGTCATTGTTTTATCTCATATATGGGAGTTTGTTCATTTACCGACCATTTGGCTTTAACAGTCATTAATTAACAGCCACACTGAGCTCTGACAGACTTAAAACAGTTTAAAAATGTTTGATTCATGATGCCTTTCATCCATATTTTAAAGTTCTGTGGACAGATTTAAAAATGGTCTTGGAACCAATAAGATAAATACTAATGGTGTCATATTGTGTAAAATCACATTTTACATTTTTACATTTTACATAACATCTCCAAAGTTCTACAATTCAATGAGTGTTTTCACAGATGATGAATAGTAAGTCCCTTTGACTGCTCCCTTGTTTGCACTTGGGGTCGCCACAGCAAATCCAAGGTGGATCTGCATGTTGAATTGGCACTGTTTTTACGCCGGATGCCCTTCCTGACGCAACTCCACATTACATGGAGAAATGTGGCAGGGGTGGGATTTGAACCTGGAACTTTCTGCACTGAAACCAAGCTCATTAACCACTTGTCCACCACCCCTGCTTTCACAGATGATGAATAGTTGTCATAAAAATTGCCCCTCCTGAGAAATTTTTCAGGAGTCACCACTGGTTCATAGTCACTCTCTAAGGTGACAAGAGGCATGTCCAACAGCAGCTCCTTTATACCCTATCACACTAGAGGCCGAATGAGCCTGAATGCTATCCAAATGAAAATTCGATCACCTTTTGGGGCAAAGTCAAGGTGCAATTGAAAACCTCTGACAGCATTCTGAGTGCACTCCAAACAGTCGGGCACAGTCGTGCGGCAAGCCCAAATGTAGACCACATGCTCTCAGCTTTCAACTGCATTCTAAATCTTCTGACCCCATCCAAACAGCATTTGGAACAGTCTGATTACACTTGAGAGAAAATCGCGATGGTCAGGAACAACAAATCCTGCCGGCATGTCCCAACTGTGCCACAGATGAACTGTACATGCACCTCCACTGGATCCCGTTCGGGGTGCGCAAAGGAAATATTATGTGCAATGTCTGTGGCACGCCTTCATCTTGTGAACTAGACATCAACATTGTGCAATCAAACTGAAAACGCTGCAGCGCGGTGCGCAGATCTAAATGGAGTTTTATATCCATAATAAACTTTATATTACAGATACATTATTATTCCCTCCCATTTGTTAGATAATGTCTGTGAATTATTACGATCATTGTAGCTGCAACACCACAAGCAGATGCGCGTGGCACAGCGCAGCTGAATGGGGTGTCAGAGATGTAATACACATATTATGACACATACACCATCGAACTCTTTAGGAGGTATGATGTTCCAACTGTATTGCCAAGCCATTACATACGAGGTCTATTAGATAATAAACCGACCCATTTATTTTTTTTTAACTATATGGATTTGAATGACGTGTGATTACACCAATCATGCTTGAACCCTCGTGCGCATGCGTGAGTTTTTCACATGTGTCGGTGACGTCATTTCCCTGTGGGCAGGCCTTGAGTGAGATGTGGTCCCGCCCTCTCGGCTGAATTCCTTTGTTTCACACGTTGCTCGAGACGGCGCGCGTTGCTTTATCAACATTTTTTCTAGACGTGTGAGGAATATCCGAGTGGACACTATTCGAGAAATTAAGATGGTTTTCGGTGAAAAGTTTAACGGCTGATGAGAGATTATGGGGTGTTTCTGTCGCTGTAAGGACTTCCCACAGAGCAGGACGTCGTGCAGTGCTTCCAGGCGCCGTCGTCGGCCTGTTTCGACCTGAAAACATCCTAATTTAAGGCTTAATTCACCAAGGACGTCATGAGAGAACAGAGAAGATTCAGAAGAGACCGGCATGAGGACTTTATGCGGACATTCCACTGTTTAAGGACATTTTGTAATGAAAGACGTGCGCGCAAATTCGCCGAGTCGTTTCCGCGACGATTCGGCAAATCTGTGTGCGCTGCGACAGGAAAAACACCTCCGTGTTGAAAACCATTTGTAAAATTCAGGCGGCTTTTGATGGCTTTCAACAAGTGAGTAACTGAGAAATTGTTTAACAGCTTGGGCATGTTCCAACTTGCCCGTTAAGGTTTCCAACGGAGGTGTTTTTCCTGTCGCGACCCCCCGCGGTCGGGTCCGGCCCGACATGCGACTCTGCCCGCACGTTGTTTCATTACAAAATGTCCGTTAACAATGGAATGTACAAATAAACTCCTCATGCCGACTTGTTCTGATAGTTCTCTGTTCTCTGATGACTTCCTGGATCAACAGAGCCTAAAATGTGGAAGTTTTCAACTTGAAACGGTGAGACACTGCCGCCTCGAAGCGCAGATCACCGTCAGGCGCCGTGGGCCATCCTTACGGCGACACTACCAGACCAAAATCTCTCATCAGCCGTTAAATTTTTTACCGAAAACCAGCTGAATTTATCGAATGGTGTCCACTCAGTTGTGCCTTACAGTTTTGAAAAAATTTTGATCAAACATAGCAGCAGTCTCTGAGCCATTCGTAAACAATGAAAAAATCGACGAGAGGGTGGGCGACTCCTCACTCAAAGACTGCCCACAGCCGAATGACGTAACCGACAGACGTGAAAAAACTCTTGCATGCCCACGAGGGTTCAAGCATGTCTGATGTAATCACACGTGATTCAAATCCATATGGTTTTTGAAAAAAATAATAAGGTCGGATACTTTTCTAATAGACCTCGTATAAATAAAATAGAAAATCACCTTTGGAAGGGCCCCAGATGCATCTCACAGTGCAGAGTGAACAACAACCAGTCTGAAGTCTGTGACAAAATCCTTTACATTTGAAGCAACACGCACAGAAACAGGAAATTTCTTCAAGGCCTAAAAATGTATGATTTTAGGATGCATCACCTCAGTGTTTCTGGGGTATTTTTAGAAGCAAAATCATTTTTTAACATACATGGCAATTTATATGAGCTTTTTGAAAAGGTTTTATAATGTGACCCGTTTTGCTCTATACACATTTACTACATCAGTTTTATTTGTTTTTACATCGGAAATTAAGCCACCTTTTATGTTTTGGGCTCATATTTGCATTCCCATCTTGTTCTTTTTTTATCTTTCTTGTTTATACATGCATGATCACTTGCTTTTACTTGCTGTACAATTCTTAGATGCATCACGATCACATAGGACTAGGTCTTGCAACCAATCCCAGCAGTCACCAGGCGAGAGGTGTGGTTCACCCTGGACAGGCTGCCATTTGAGCAAGGGCCACTATCCATATATGATATTGAATCAAATGATTTGTCCTAATTATTGTTTTTTTTAATTGCTTCAATTGCTGTTTTTATCTGTGTTTTGATTTTATTATTTTTTGTTATTTGTCATTTTCCCTGAGTCTTGTATGTGGTAAATGTTGTATGTTTTTTTATTATTATTATTAATTTTAAAACTGATTAAAAGACAAAAGAGCATTAGGCAGCACAGACATTGCACTGTATCATATTTGGAAACAAGTCCAGGAGTTCCTGCAGAAATGTATTCTTAAATGACAATGAAATTGAAACTAATACACAATTTCTTGATGCTGTTTTTGATGATAAACTGAGATGGAAAATGCATATTAATTTTGTTTAATCCAAAATGTCAAAATCCATTGCAATTCTGCCTAAAGCACAAGATTTCATTTCCCAACAATCTTTAACTATTTTATATCATTCATTGCTTATTCCATATATGACCTACTGCATTGAGGTATGAGGAAATACAAATAAAACTAATATTAATCCAGTATTTTTGTTGCAAAAGAAAGCTGTAAAAATTATCTGTAACAAATCACACTGCGAGCCAACGAATTCATTGTTTGCTTGTTTACATATTCTAAAATTCTGGGACTTGGTTGATTACATTACAATACAAATTATGTATGAAGTTAAAAATAAACTGCTGCCACAACATGTCCAGGATCTGTTTAAACTGAGGGACTCCAGTTATAATTTGAGAGGAATTTTATTTTTTGAGTAATCAAGGATCCGAACTACTGCAAAAAGTCATTGTGTTTCTGTTGAAGATGTTAAAATCTGGAACAACTGTCCTGACAATATTAAAGTACTTTAGTAGGCTTTAAAAGACTTACAAGAATAACAAATTGCTTGCTATAGTTGAAGACTTAGGTCCATTGATTTGTTATTACTTTCGGGTTTGTGTGTTGTGTGCCAGTGTTTGTCTGGTTGTATTTTGTAAATTTGAGTTCACTGACTACCTTTGCACGTTTTTTTTTGTTTTTTTTCTTTCTTTTTGGTATTGTCATCATGTGTGTGAGTATGTATGTATGCACATGTAGGTACGAGTGTAGGCTGAAAAGTTCTAAGGCTGACTATGATGCAGTTGTCGAATTGAACAAATTCAGGGTTATTTTTCTACATAGTCTCCCTGTAACTCCACACACTTCTTCCAGCAGTGCTTGAGTGCTTCGACTCCCTTGGCATACAAGCTTTCATCTTGAGAGTCAAAATAGTCCTCAACGGCAGCCATCACCTCATCACTGCTCTGATAGTGCTTCCCAGCCAAGTTTATTTTCAGGTTTGGGAACAGATGAAAGTCCGAGGGTGCCAAGTCAGGGGAGTATGGTGGGTGATCTACCAGTTCGAATCCACACTCGTGGATAGTGGCCATGGTCACTGTTGACTTGTGAGCCGGGGCATTGTCTTGATGGAACAGCACCCCTTTCGTCAGCTTTCCTGGACGCTTCTTTTTGATAGCCTCCCGTAACTTTCTCAGAAGGTTAGAATAGTACTGTCCATTTATGGTTTGTCCCTTTTCAAGATAGTCCATGAACACAATGCCCTTGGCATCCCAGAAAACTGAAACCATGACCTTCCCCACAGAGGAAACAACCTTGGCCTTCTTTGGAGGTGGTGACCTTGGGTGTTTCCACTGCATTGATTGTTTTTTTGTCTCTGGTTCAAAGTGGTGAACCCAACACTCATCCTGGGTAAGAAAACGTTCCATGTAATTGGCTGGATCCTCTTCAAACTGCGACAAGTTTGCCTTCGACATGACTAGCCTGGTGCATTTCTGATCAGGCGTCAGAAGACGTGGCACCCACCGAGCTGACACCTTTGACATTCCAAGTTCTTCATCCAGAATGTGTTCAATTCTCCCACAGCATCTGCTAGCTGATTAATTGTCGATCGTTTGTCGTCTGTCACCATTTCATGAACAAGGTCAATGTTTTTCTGGGTTGTGGCTGTTGCAGGCTGCCCAGACCTTGGGTCGTCTTCAAGGCTCTCTCTGACCCTCTTAAATTCAGCTGCCCACTTCTGCACTGTAGAAATGGAGGG
This sequence comes from Thalassophryne amazonica, assembly GCF_902500255.1. Taxonomy (NCBI): domain Eukaryota; kingdom Metazoa; phylum Chordata; class Actinopteri; order Batrachoidiformes; family Batrachoididae; genus Thalassophryne; species Thalassophryne amazonica. Next base: position 35,242,134 of record NC_047110.1, on the reverse strand, counting down.
AGCTTCATCCTCTAATGTAGCAACCATATCCGCATGAATGTCCTTGGGCTTTAACCCCTTCTTATGCAGGTACTTAATCACACCGCAATGCCAGATTTTGTCCATTTTTGCTGTTTCCCTCTACCACGAACTTTCAAACTTGGCTATGAACCACAAACTACCTCACAACCTGGAAGAAAATAACACAGTCATCAGAAGAGTTGAACTCAATGCATGCCAAGTTTTATTGAAATGGCATTTCTCCTTCTTGGTGAGCCTTAGAACTTTTCAGCCTACCCTTGTGTGTATCAACAAAAATATAAATGCAACACTTTTGGTTTTGCTCCCATTTTGTATGAGATGAACTCAAAGATCTAAAACGTTTTCCACATACACAATATCACCATTTCCCTCAAATATTGTTCACAAACCAGTCTAAATCTGTGATAGTGAGCACTTCTCCTTTGCTGAGATAATCCATCCCACCTCACAGGTGTGCCATACCAAGATGCTGATTAGACACCATGATTAGTGCACAGGTGTGCCTTAGACTGCCCACAATAAAAGGCCACTCTGAAAGGTGCAGTTTTGTTTTATTGGGGGGGGATACCAGTCAGTATCTGGTGTGACCACCATTTGCCTCATGCAGTGAAACACATCTCCTTCGCATCATCCGTGAAGAGAACACCTCTCCAACGTGCCAAACGCCAGCGAATGTGAGCATTTGCCCACTCAAGTCGGTTATGACGACGAACTGGAGTCAGGTCGAGACCCCGATGAGGACGACAAGCATGCAGATGAGCTTCTCTGAGACGGTTTCTGACAGTTTGTGCAGAAATTCTTTGGTTATGCAAACCGACTGTTCCAGCAGCTGTCCGAGTGGCTGGTCTCAGACGATCTTGGAGGTGAACATGCTGGATGTGGAGGTCCTGGGCTGGTGTGGCTACACGTGGTCTGCGGTTGTGAGGCTGGTTGGATGTACTGCCAAATTCTCTGAAACGCCTTTGGAGACGGCTTATGGTAGAGACATGAACATTCAATACACGAGCAACAGCTCTGGTTGACATTCCTGCTGTCAGCATGTCAATTGCATGCTCCCTCAAATCTTGCGACATCTGTGGCATTGTGCTGTGTGATAAAACTGCACCTTTCAGAGTGGCCTTTTATTGTGGGCAGTCTAAGGCACACCTGTGCACTAATCATGGCGTCTAATCAGCATCTTGGTATGGCACACCTGTGAGGTGGGATGGATTATCGCAGCAAAGGAGAAGTGCTCACTATCACAGATTTAGACTGGTTTGTGAACAATATTTGAGGGAAATGGTGATATTGTGTATGTGGAAAAAATTTTAGATCTTTGAGTTCATCTCATACAAAATGGGAGCAAAACCAAAAGTGTTGCGTTTATATTTTTGTTGAGTGTATATATATGTGTGTGTGTGTGTGTGTGGAGATACGTATTTAAGACATTTTGTTTGTGTGCATGCATGTATATATTTCTTATTTTTTTAGTATAAGGGGTGGGTATTTATAAGCTTTGCTTCTGCCCTCACCCTTTCTGCCACACGGGATCTTTGTAAAGTTGCTTTGTTATGTGTTTTTGTTGTTGTTGTTGAATTGTGTGCCAAATAAACTCATTCATTCATTCATTCATTCAGTTTAGTGATTTATCGAATTAATTACCTCTGCCAAGAAAGTCATGTTTTAATGGGTGATATTTTCATTTCCATTGTTTGCTGACTGTCAGCAGGCTCTCAAAAACATTTAACATATTCTATATATTTATTTTATTTTGTTTGTAATGGAAGGGTGAACTTTAGGTAGGAGCACACATAATTAGATTTTCAGAATGATTTGGATTATGATGGGATGTGGAAATTCACACTTAATATTTTAATCATTGTGAGATAGGGCATTAAAAAAGTCAACAATTTGTCAAAGAATAAAACAAAATTTAAGAAAAATAAATTGTCATATGGAGATTTTCAACGTGATGAAAGAGTGTAACTTGGTGCACATCTGTATATTGATCTGGACATAGTGGATCAGCTGAGATAAAGAGAATTCACAAACAAGTACATCATTTTGTCACATATGTATAATAATAATAATAATAATAATAATAATAATAATAATAATTTTATTTATTCTACTTTGTATTTTTGTTGGTTGCTGAAATCAATATCTCAGGTTTATTTTTTCATTGATAATGAAGGTATAACTCTCAACATAGTGTTTTACATTCTCTTCCATTTACAAGGACTGATAACAAAGCACGCTTGAATTGCCATGCCAATTCATCTAAAAGTGTCACTGAAAAAAACTTGTCATCCAGTTCACAAAGCCAATTCGTTCCAGCTCTCTACCTTTTCACAGCATCAACCCTAAATACATTTTCTCAGTTATACATTGCTGGGTTTATTCTAGTATTCATTTTTGGTGGTCATTCAAAAAGAGTATTTCAGAGCAACCTATTCTCACAAGAAATGTATTGTAAAATGTACTATCTATCTATCTATCTATCTATCTATCTATCTATCTATCTATCTATCTATCTATCTATCTATCTATCTATCTATCTATCTATCTATCTATCTATCTATCTATCATCTTTAGGTGAAATGGGGGCTCTAAACTGACACACAGATGTGAATTGAGGGATCAATGTGTTTATTTATCAATGCGTGTTGGCCCTGTGATAGACTGGTGGTTTGTCCAGTGCGTACGCCGCCTTTTGCTCATTTACCACTGGGATAGGCTTCAGCCCCCTGTGACCTTTAACTGGAATAATTGGATTTTAAAAATGGATGGATGGCTGTCTGAATGATGGCTATAGTACCATGTTTATTATGTGAAATATTGCAATTGAGATTATAGGCCCCTTCACACATAACACAAAGTTGGATGAAATAAGCAGAAACCGGACGAAAAAGGGTGAAAAAAACGAATTGACGAATGTTGAAAAAAATTCCAGTTGCTGTCGGGAGGGACACATGGCTGGACAGATGTGAACAATCCTGCTGCAACGGTTTTGTGCACATGGGTATGCATGTGCATTTACACAGTGTGAGCACGTGACAGGTGTGATACCAAATTGTGCTCCCACAGCAGCAGCAGCAATCACATGTTGGACATATGTACAAAAATCAATAAAACGTGTAAGAACAAAACGAGAGAGCACAGAACATTATAACAACAATCAATGTACTGTTTAAATGTAAGACAATCGTGTTACTGGTAATGATTCTATTCTCACTGAACAACAAAAAAAGCAATGTTTAATATTTAATTCATAAAGAGTGGACAATACAAGAATTATCCTCCTCCTGTTCCTTTATGTACATAAACCACAGCCATGGATGTAAACAAGGAAGTAATTAGTGCATCCGTGAAAAGCTGGCTGTGTTGCAATTTCCTACTTTAAACCCTGATAAGACTGAAATTATGATTCTGCAATGTTGTATTTTCTGGTTTACCGCAGTCCAGCATTAGGGGTCTCCAATTGGTTCAAAATGTTGCTGCCAGACTTGTGACACAAAGCAGAAAGTTTGAACCACATTACAGCCATTTTGCCATCTCTTCATTGGCTTCCTGTCCCTGTGAGATCAGATTTTAAGGTTCTGTTACTAACCTATAAAATTATTCATGGAATAGCCCCTCCCTACTTAGTGGACCTACTTAACCTGTACATACAGGCCCACACTCTGCGTTCTCAGGGTGCAGGACTACTTAGTGTCCCTAGGGTGAATAAAAAGTCTGCGGGTCATACAGCTTTCTGTTATTGTGGACCTGCTTTGTGTAATGATCTCCCTGTTATGTGCTGACACGGGTTGAGGAGCGGACCTGCGTCAGCACATAACAGGGAGCCAGCCAAACCCCCCAACACACAACACTCCCTGCATCAATAAGGCAGTCAGGTTCTGTAGAGACTTTCAAATCCAGACTTAAGGCGCACTTATTTTCCCTTTTGTATGGCTAGCATACTGGCATAGCATGTTACTATGCTTTTTACCCTTTTAAATTCATTTTATTAGAAAACGGAGCGTGCCACGGCCTCAACTTTATCTAAATTCTGGGTCTTTTAGTGAAGCTTAGGGCTAGTGGCTGGCGATCATCTTAGTATTTCTTCTGTTTTTCTTGTTGCTTAATGCTGACAAATTATGCTGTATTTGTTGTCTTTCTGATGCCTGAATCTGTTTTTTCCTCTCTGTTTGAGGTGCGGCTCCATCCAGAGATGGGTGTGGTGTCTACTTATGCAACCCTCCTGTTCTGTGCACTAGCAAAATTTCTTTATTCGTTTTGTAAATTGTTTTGTCAATTGTGTCGTAGTGTGGCCCAAGCAGAGGGTCACCCCTTTGAGTCTGGCCTGCTTGAGGTTTCTTCCTCAAATCATCAGAGGGAGTTTTTCATTACCACTGTTGCCTGTGTGCTTGCTCTACGGGTTGGTAAGGTTAGACCTTACTTGTGTGAAGCACCTTGAGGCAACTTTGTTGTGATTTGGTGCTATATAAATGAAAATAAATTGAAAAATAAATTGAAAAATGAAGCAATTTACTGACATGAACACAGCCACATGCTCATATGATGAACATATCAGCTGGCTGCTTGTGTCTAGCTGTCCAGTGCGCACTGAGGCGCTGGTGACCACACTACAAAGGTGATGTTTATTTTTATTTATTACCATGTAAGTGAGACCCTGCCAATGCACGTGCATGGTGGTGGCATGTTGTGAGGTGATATTCTCCATGGCACGATATGTGTTCACCAGCTGTGGTCAGGTGTAGCTTTGATTGCATGCCCATCGCCGTGCGTGCTGAGACGTAGTTGGGGTGATCCAGTTTGTTTTTATTTGCAGGCACGTGGGAAGCACCATGCATTGCACATGGGTGATTGGAGCACATGTGACAATATGTGTTCCCCAGCTTTGCATTGCAATGACGCGGCAGCTGCAATGTGGAGTGGCACAAGCTGCAGGACTGCAGCACTGGTCAGCTCCCTCCCTGCTTGATTTCGTATGACATCCAACCTATGATGTGATTACATGTCAACCACGGGCCCCTGACAAATGCATAACTGTAGTGTGTGTGTGCGCATGTGATCCTGTCAATCAATACAGACATCACATCATCGACAAGCGACATACCCACCTTTCCATTGCAGCAATGCACATGATGGGCTCATGGCTCCAGGCTGTGGGGCACTTGAGCTGGCCATGCTGATTTTTCTGTGAGGCTGTCAGTCAGGCTGTCACATAACAGACAGACCATGTTGACGTTGTGATTGTATGTCACGTGACGTGTGGCAGGACAGATTATGCACTGGTGCTGTGACACGCAGCTGGGCTGGGTTTTATTTTTATATCTTTTGTGGTGGTGTGGCATTGGAATATGCCATGGTCTTTCATAGCTGTCAGTGGTTCCATCGTGGACATGACAGCCATCCAGCTGTGCACGCTGCACTGATAGCGATTACACTGCACTGCACCCACCGTATGAGCCTTCGCTACCTCAGCCGCACCTCAGCTATAGACTCGTGGTGAGGGGCGGAACGACACACTCACACACCATCTGTGTTGGACGGGACACACCGCACACTTACACGCCATTTGTGTTGGGGGAGACACACTGCACCCTCACATGACATTTGTGTTGGGGGTGGCACACTCACACGCTATTTGTGTTGCTTGGTAATGGCACACTCGCACGGTACTTAGAAAATATGGAGTCATTTGCACAGCCAGCTCAAAAGGGGTCTGCCTGCGCTCTACTTTCATGCTAGCTGGGCGATTGGTCTCACCTTTTCTAAGTGCCCCACGATTGGTGTTGGATGTTCGTGGGTGGCGCCTGGACTCCGGCCGAGAGTGGGTCAAATTTACACTCGTCTGGAATTTGCCATCATTCAGCCGCTAGTGTAAAGTCTGCTTCATCATGGCCGATGATTTCGTGCAGCACCTCGACCACGGCACGATATGTCCAAACTGCCTTTGACATGCCATGTGACTGTTGCGAGCACGATCAGATGGCACTCCGACCTCATCTTGCCCAACGTTTGAATGTGATTCTGGCGTGAGCAGCACGTGAATGTAGAGTGCGACTGCTGTATGAGGGGTTTCAGTGCAATTTCAATTTCAATTCAGTTTATTTTCCTTTATATAGCACCAAATCACAACAGAGTTGCCTCAAGGCACTTCACACAGGTAAGGTCCAACCTTACCAACCCCCAGAGCAACAGTGGTAAGGAAAAACTCTGTCTGAGGAAGAAACCTCAAGCAGACCAGACTCAAAGGGGTGACCCTCTGCTTGGGCCATGCTACAAACATAAATTACAGAAACAATTCACAGAACAATTCACGGACGAATATACAAGAATTACTGTTGGTGCATAGGACAGGAGGGTCGCCAACACAAATACAACTCCCATCTGTGGATGGAGCTGCACCTTAAACAGAGAAAAAAACAGATTCAGGCATCAGAAAGACAAAAAATACTGTATAATTTGCCAGCATTAAACAACAAGAAAAACAGAAGAAATACTAAGGTGATCGCCGGCCGCTAACCCTAAGCTTCACTAAAAGACCTAGAATTTAGGTAAAGTTGAGGCAGCAGCCCGCTCCAATTACTAATAGAATGAATTGAAAGAGTAAAAAGTGTAAAACAAAACTGTACCAGTATGCTAGCCATATGAAAGGGAAAAGAAGTGCGTCTTACGTCTGGACTTGAAAGTCTCCACAGAATCTGATTGTTTTATTGACGCAGGGAGACCATTCCAAAGAACAGGGGCATGATAAGAGAAAGTTCTGTGACCCGCAGACTTCTTATTCACCTTAGGGACACAAAGTAGTCCTGCATCCTGAGAACGTAAAGCCTGGGCCGGTACATAAGGTTTAATTAGGTCAGCTAGGGAGGGAGGTGCCAGTCCATGAATAATTTTATAGGTTAGTAGCAGACCCTTAAAATCTGATCTCACTGGGACAGGAAGCCAGTGAAGAGATGCCAAAATGGGTGTAATGTGGTCAAACTTTCTGCTTCGTGTCAAAAGTCTGGCTGCAGCATTTTGAACCAATTGGAGAGCCCTAATGCTAGACTGCGGTAAACCAGAAAATAGAACATTGCAGTAGTCCAGTCTAGTAGAGATGAATGCATGGATCAGGGTCTCAGCACCAGCCATAGACAGGATGGAACGAATCTTCGCTATATTTCGCAGGTGGAAGAAAGCAGTCCTCGTAATATTTCTAATATGGAGGCCAAAGGACAACAAAGGATCAAAAATTACCCCAACGTTCCTCACTTTGTCAGTGTGATGTATGACACACGAGCCTAGGCTGAGTGTTAACTGGTGAAATTGATGCCGATGTCTCACTGGAACAACAACCATTATTTCAGTCTTATCAGAGTTTAAAAGTAGGAAGTTTCTAGACATCCAACTTCTTACTGCTGCAAGGCAATCTTCCAAGGATTTTATTTGAATGAGATTACCAGCAGTTATTGGCATATATAACTGAGTATCATCTGCATAGCAGTGAAAGGTAATCCCAAAACACCGCAATATGTATCCAAGGGGTGCTATATAAAGGGAGAAAAGCAGGGGGCCCAAGACAGACCTCTATGGAGCCCCAAATTTCATGTCACTATGGTTAGAGGTAGTGTTACTGTACAAAACACAGTGAGAACGACTGGTCAAGTATGACGTCAGCCATGCAAGGGCACTCCCAGTAATCCCAAAATGATTTTCCAGCCTATCAAGTAGAATATGATGATCCACTGTATCAAATGCAGCACTGAGATCTAACAGCAACAGAACTGTAGTAGTGTCCGAATGCATTGTAAGCAGAAGATCATTCACCACTTTAGTGAGAGCCGTCTCTGTGGAATGATATTTTCTAAAAGCAGACTACAGTGGCTCAAAGAGATTATTCTCAGTAAGATAATCTACGAACTACCATGACGCCACTTTTTCCAGAATTTTAGAGCAAAATGCTAGATTTGATATCGGCTGATAGTTTTTCAATACACTAGGGTCAAGATCAGGTTTCTTAAGTAATGGTTTAATCACTGCAGATTTGAAATATTTAGGAACAGATCCAGAAGTTAAAGAAAGATTCATAATTTCCAGCACAATCGGCCCAAGAGTGGGCCACAGGTCCTTAAACAGTTTTGTTGGTATAGGATCAAATAAACAGGTTGTGCTTTTTGTTGACATTACGAGTTTCGTCAGCATGCCTAGAGAGATACTATCAAATTGTGTAAATTTAGGTAATACCTCAGTAGTGGCGCCCACCTCAATAGCATGGTGTAGTGGCTGGGTTAAGGCATGCTGGGATATGTTCAACCTAATGTCATCTATTTTCATCTCAAAGTAATCCAGGAAATCTTGTGCTGTAAAAGGAGAGTGAGCTACAGGTGGTTGTCCATGAATAAGTGTTGCCACCATGTCGAACAAGAACTTTGAGTTATGCTTGTTTTTGTTGATCAAATCAGAGTAGTAGGGCTGCTTTGTAGCCAATAATGCATGTTTATAGTTTAAGATAGCATCACGCCACACAAGGTGGAATACTTCTAATTTTGAACAATGCCATTTCCGTTCTAGACCTCTTGCTTTATGCTTGAAGTCACGCAGGTAATCATTGAACCAAGGTGACTGTGATTTGGGGGAGTGCAGTTCCAACACAGGTGGTGCAATCATGTTGAGTGTAGTTTTGAGCACTGAGTTTAAACTATCCACAAGTCTGTCTACTGACATTTGTCAAAAGTGAGGCTAAGACATCAGGTAGTCTAGCTTCTAGTTCAGTCTTAGTTGAGGAGTTGATGCATCGCTGCAGTGATAAATGAAGTTGTTGTTCCACTAAACATGGCAGCGAAACTGTAAACTTAATAAGTGAGTGATCAGAGACCACTGATGTAAGAGGCATGATGTCAATATTCGTGACAGCAATACCACGTACGAGAACCAGATCCAGGATATTTCCACCAATGTGCGTCAAATCCCGAATGCATTGCCGAAATCCTAATGCATCCACAATTTCATCCACAATATGAACGTTAAAGTCACCAGTGATCAGAATGTTATCTGTACTAGTTGACAAGTTAGAGATGAATGCACCAAATTCATCTAAGAATTCAGAACATGGGCCAGGAGGCCTATATACAGTGTGAAAGTAATACGGCTGATTTTTATTCTTCTGACCTTGGCAATGCGTAATATCCTGAGCAGAGCGGAGAATCAGATGCTCAAACGAGTTATATTTGTGACCCACAACAGCTAATAATCTAAACCTAGATTTATAAATAAGAGCAACACCCCTGCCTTGCTTCGCATCACGGGACTTGACTAAATGTATATGCTAGGGCAGGCTTCATTTAAGGGGAGGACAGCTGTAGGTTTAAGCCAGGTTTCACATAACCCAATCATATCTAAGTGATGATCAATAATTAAATCATTAATCAACAATGATTTTGAGGACAGTGATCTTATGTTAATGAGACCCAGTCTAAGGACCTCAGTGGGGTTGACAGTTGAACTGTTTGGGTTTAGGGGTGGTTCCAGAGTAGCATATATAAGATGCCTCGAAGTAGGTTTAGGTTTGAGACATTCCACACGCGTTGTAGGTCGCAGACATGAAATCTTTGCTATTGCTGGAACAACCACTGGGCCATTCACAATTTCAACATCATCCAATGTAGTAATGGGTATTAAGTTTGCAAAGTATATCCCTCTATGATTTTTATGGACACATCTACGGAAGCAGGCCACAGTCTCAACTTGTTGAATTTCCCTCCCTGGCAGATAAACTACTGTCACCATAGTGGATTTTCAGCACTAAGTGCGGCTTCCTCCTTCATGCGCCATTCAGCCTCCATTGTGTTGTGTGTGAAGGGGCTCTAACTGTTACATGGTAAATTCATTGTCTCCTAATTATATAGTTTTCATATCTTCATCAGGAAAACCATTTTGAAGTCTATTTTAAGGTATTTATTTTTAATAACTCAATTCAATTTTAAAACAAATTGCAGCATAATGTAGTAGTTTTTACTTTGCATATATCTGTTTATTTTCTATGATTATAGAATGAAGTGGTAATGTTGGGCCATTGACTGGAGGGGTTGTCTTTCAATAATCTGAAGTAAAATTAAAGTGTTTCAGGAGTAGTGTGTGGTACATCTGTTACATATGTCACATAAGCAAAAAATGATCTGTATCAGGCCTGAATTATGTTTGTAGCAAGAGGATTTGTGTGAACAGCCAGCACTGTGGGAGTTTGGAGGTGTTTAATGAGGAAATGCAAATCCATGAAACAATGCAGTTTAAAGTGCTTTTGTACAATATAACCACTTTAATGATTGTCTTATTTCTTCATTTTATTTTCATATCTGTCTTGAATCAATGTATGATTTTTTTAAATCATATTTTGTTGCTTTTGTTGTTTTATGTTAATAAACTAGTGCAGTGCCCATAGAAAGTTTGTATTCCTATAGAAAATTAAGAGCTAAAAGAATTAATTAAAAAAGACCATCAACAGATCAATACCGCATAATACAAACACTACCAACAGATTGAAATCAAAATAAAGTGTTCTGAAATGACATCACCAGAATGCAGCATTTTCAAATGCCACCAGTTGTAATATAAATAATAAAAAATTATATCAAAGGAATATACTGTACCTGTACAGTATTTACCACAGTTTTAATTTGACTTCAAAGATTTAATTTTACAAAATATTTCATCATTTGTTAATGCTTTATGTATTAAAGGGTAAAAACTGAAGGAAATAAATTGTAAAGCCTGAAAGAAGTTTCTGTAGGAAATATTTTAGCCATAATGTCACCTGAGAGGGGGAAGTGTTGGTTATTTAAACACTTGAAAGACACGGGACTCATTGGGAGGATTTAGTACTGCTATAACAGACTAATGCAGAAGGCAGCAGCAATGCAACAATAAGAATGCCAGCTGCTGCTAAATGCCACAGATGAAAGGATGCACTTGTTTTAACCGCAAGCTCATATTTTGTGAGGAGTGCATTTTGTGTCAAAATAAAGCCATAAAATATGTGTTTTATATATATATATATATGTGTGTGTGTGTGTGTGTGTGTGTTTTGTTTATGTGACAAAATAAACAGTACATGAAACAAATTTTGACGGAAATTCATATACAAATGGGGGTGTTGCAGGACAGATGCCATGGAGGGCGCCATCTTGAAAGTACTATTGTCACAATGTCAAAATAAAGGTTTAACCCTCTGGGGTCCGAGGGCATTTTTTGGACAGTTCACTCACCTGGCATAAGTGTTTTATTATTGCTGTTAACAGCTCTCCCTGCATCCCACAATCAAGTTGTATGTCTCTTTTTGTCAGGACAACCTGTGCTTTCATAATATATATATATATATATATATATATATATATATATATATATATATATATATATATATATGCTTTTGTTGTGTTTTATAAGTGTAATAAAGGTTTACAATCAAAAATAAGAAAGAAAAAAGTAAAGCGGAAATAATTTTCCACACACCTTTATACAAAACACACAGCAAACTATAATAAGCAACTGTTTTGACACTTTATAAAGGTAATTTTAGGTCTTGTGTGAAAGACTGTACAACAAAAAGGTTCAAACAATAAACACAAATGCACATTTTGAACAATATATACAAAATGGTCTATGTGTGTTTTTTTTTTTTTTGTCTTCATCTCAAAGCAATTTCTGTCTGCTATTACACAAAGGTTACAACACAAAGGTCTACTTCTACTGTGTTTTGGACTGTTCTGTGCTTCTCCTAAAGCAGCTTTCATTCACACTTTGGCCCACTTTGGCTCCTTACAGTCTGAGTAGTGGACCTCCCCCTCGCTCCATTGATATGTTAAACAGTGCTTTATGTAGAGAAAGCAACAGAGTTATCCAGTAATATTCACATGCAAACTAGTGGAGCAATCCTGATAGTTACACACTCTTTGTGTGAGCACATGAGATTGTCATCAGAGACTCTCCGTCTGCTCCTGCTTTCACTGATTGCTGTGCATAATGGCGCAGGGTGCACTGGATGTAATCACTGGTGCACCCAGGGGGCTATTCAAATGGGCCAACTAGTAACATATCACTGCTGAAAACAATCTTTGGCTTTTCACGTGAGGTAAATCTGCCCTACGATTGGATTTTGGAAAACCATGTGACAGTGAACCAATTCCGATTGGACACTCACATTGCGCACGACATCACACAACTTCTATGAGGAGTACAAAGATGGCCGATGGCTGGCTCCAAAGTCCACGGAGTGAACTTTTCAGCAAAAAAAAGTAAGTTTCTATTTCATATCATTAAAAAGTTATTTCTAATTTAGTAAAGCTTGGTCTTAGCCGTCATATCCAAAAATAAAAGAGGGTTAATATCAAAATAAAGGTTTTGAAAATTAATCCCCAAAATTTTCATAATAAAGGATACACATCTGTGTGCCACGTGTAAGCCATATCCGAAAGCTGAGGTCGATCTGACGAAGAATCAGAGAGATATGTGAGCCACATACACACACAGACATTTCCTGCTTTATAGATAGATGCATGGCTGGTGAGTACTGTGCCCATTTCAGTACGAAGGTCTTTCCTTCATACAGCAGAATCACATTTTCTATCATTTCCATGACCCCTGACTTCTAACGTCACATGAAAAGAACTTTATAGTGGTGTACATTTTTGTTGTGGGATGCACAAGTGTGTGCACAGCGTGACACAACAGAATAAAGTGGCACTGCGGTTCTTCACATATTAAAATCAACTCACACACACTCATCTTCAAATGCTTACTCCAAGTAAGGATCGTGGGGGCTGGAGCTTATCCCAGCAGTCACAGAGCATGAGGCGGGATACACCCAGGACAGGACACCAGTCTGTCGCAGGGCCACATATAGACAAACAAACACATTCGCACCTGCACACACACACACACACACACACACACACACACACACACACACACCTACGGACAATTTAAAGTTTCCAATTCACCTAACATGTGTGTTTGTGGATGTGTGAAGAAGCACCCGGAGAGAACCCACGCAAACATGGGGAGAACACACAAACTCCACAAAGAAAGGCCACAGGTGGGAACTGAATCTTCTTGCCGTGAGACAACAGTGCTAACCACTAATCCACCATGCTGCCTAAAATCAACTCTGCATACAAAAATACATTCTTTGAGTTTGTCCTAAACACGGTTTGATTTATGACCTGAACATGTACAGATCTGTGTACAACCTGGGAAAAGTCACTTTGGTTTGCTTGTTTGTTATTTATCTCCAGCAGTGTGGTGGGGTCACACATAAACAATGTCTCATGGGGGCATTTCTCAAAGTGCGAAAGTGCATCAGTATCACATACACTGTACGAGGTCTGTTAGAAAAGTATCTGACATTATTTTTTTCAAAAACCATATGGATTTGAATCACGTGTGATTACATCAGACATGCTTGAACCCTCGTGGGCATGCGAGAGTTTTTTCACGCCTGTCGGTTACGTCATTCGCCTGTGGGCAGTCTTTGATTGATTGGCCCACCCTCTCGTCGTTTTTTCATTGTTTAGGAATGGCTCAGAGACTGCTGCTTTGCTTGATAAAAATTTTTTCAAAAACTGTAAGGCACTGAGTGCCACACTCACAACTGAGTGGACACCATTCGATAAATTCAGCTGGTTTTCGGTAAAACTTTTAACGGCTGATGAGAGATTTTGGTCTGGTAGTGTCGCTTTAAGGATGGCCCACGGCGCCTGACGGCGATCTGCGCTTCGAGGCGGCAGCGTCTCGCTGTTTCAAGTTGAAAACTTCCACATTTCAGGCTCTGTTGACCCAGTAAGTCGTCAGAATTTGCACGCACATCTTTCATTACAAAATGTCCTTAAACAGTGGAATGTCCGCATAAATTCCTCATGCCGGCCTCTTCTGAATTTTCTCTGTTCTCTCACGACGTCCTGGGTGAATTAAGCCTTAAATTAGGATGTTTTCAGGTCGAAACAGGCCGACGACGGTGCCTGGAAGCGCTGCGCGACGTCCCGCTCCGTGGGAAGTCCTTACAGCGACAGAAACACCCCATAATCTCTCATCAGCCGTTGAACTTTTCACAGAAAACCAGCTAAATTTCTCGAATAGTGTCCACTCGGATATTCCTCACAGGTCCAGAAAAAATTTGATAAAGTAATGCACGCCGTCTCGAGCAGCGTGTGAAACAAAGGAATTCAGCCGAGAGGGCTGAACCACATCTCACTCAAGGCCTGCCCACAGGGAAATGACGTCACCGACACGCGTGAAAAAACTCACGCATGCGCACGAGGGTTCAAGCATGATTGGTGTAATCACACGTCATTCAAATCCATATAGTTAAAAAAAAAAATAAAAGTGTCGGTTTCTTATCTAATACACCTCGTATATAATAAGTCAGAGCGCTAAAACAGTTTGTGCAGCTGCACCACAACAAAATGTGTATTTTGTCCCTCACAATCAGTGACACAGCTTCTCATTCCACCTGTATGATTAAGATTTGCATGCTTTTACTTTAAAAAGTGTTGATCCTGACCTTTTACACCACCAAGTACAAGAAACTCCTTGAAATTCAAACTGTTTTGCTTCTCTCGCTGACAAGCAGTAAGCTAGAGACCAGAGTCCAACTAAAATGAAGCACCTAATTATAGATACAAACCAAATGTTGCCCACCAAGGACCGCAAACTGATTGTAAATGAATTGTCCAGAGCCTACGGTCTGGTAGACTATTGATTCTAGTGTGCTGACAAAATACCCTGGACCTAAACAGGACATGTTGGCAATACTACTGACACACTGGCAGTTAGAACAATTGATAGGATTTCGCTTGTGGGATGTTTATCTGGCTTAGTGGTTAGCACTGTTGCCTCATAGCAAGAAGGTTATGGGGTTGAGTTTCACCTGTGGCCTTTCTGTGTGGACTTTGCACATTCTCCCCATGTTTAAAGACATGCAGGTTAGGTGAATTGGAAACTTTATAACTGCCCAGGTCTCCCTTGCAAAAGAGATCTTGATGTCAGTGGGACTAACCTGGTTAAATAAAGGTTAAATTTGATGCAGGGACAATAAAGGATTTTGCAAGTGTTGCACAAAATAAATAAATAAATGAAAGTAAGGCTGTAACTCAGTGCCTCAAAGTGGTAGCCTGGATAGTGATCAAGGTATGTGTTACAAAAACAGCCAATTGGATTATTTTCTTACATATGGCAATTTTTTTTCTTGCTAGGACTACCATTTATAATATACCTGGATTGGCCATGATAAAACAACTTAGATTGCCTCGGAAAATCTCTGTTTATCCATTGATAATTGACATAGTTTCTCCTGATGGGACAGAATCTGGCTCGCCTCACGTAGTGTAGCTCATCAAGAAACCCTCTGACTCCTGCAGTCAACATTCAGTATTTATATTGTTTGTGTTATCGTTGCACCAAAACAACCTCGAGAAGATGATGCTTTTCTGCTGCAGAGAGTGAAACAGGCCTGGTCGACCCCATCATGGGTCTGGTGCAGAGATACGGGAGCTTAATCCATGTCCCCTGAGAGATCGCCCAGAAAGATGAAGCCTTAATTAGCCCAATAAATCCACACATAATGACGCTATTGATATAGACTGGGACACGAGGACTGCACAGAACAAAAACTAGACTTCTGCGAAGATGGTCAAGATTGGTTTGGGAGGTAGTTAGTCGAGTCAGTGCAGCAGATGGGAAAAAGGTCAGGCCATTTTTTGTTTTGCTTAAAACACCTGCCTGGGTGCATTGTCTCATCTCTGAGTAATCCACCTGCTCCAAAATCTCCCCTAAGAAGCTTAGGGAAAAATGCTGACCTTCATACATTATCAAAGACTGTATGGGAGAAAACAACAAGAGTTCTTGAAGTACTTAAGCAATGGCACTCATGGGAGGTTTGTGCAATTAAAGGCAAAATTACTTGTGTAAGCTGTCCTTGCGTCCTCTCATTGCCTGTCTTTGATTCTCTGTTGTGTGAGGGGAGGTTGGAAAGATAGTGAAAAAAAAAAGACACATCTTACAATCACTGCTAATCCTCAGGGTACTAGCCAGTGCAGATTCTCACTTTTAGAAAGACAATCTAGGTATTTCACATGCAACACATGGATCACTGAGAAGGTGACCCTACATAGTAATACCAGTTAGCTTTAGAGCTGGCAAAGATAGACTACAAATCGCTTGTGAGCACTTGTGCACACCATAAAAGAAAAGCACTGAAAATCTAGCCAAAATATACAGAGAAAAACTTCAAAAACAACACACTGATGGATATGATTACTCAAACTTATAGTCTATGAGCCAGTCATCAATTTCAACCTAATTGGAATCTGTACCACGTAAGGTGACGAAACCACACTTAGAGTCCAGCCTCAGTGTGCCATGGCCGACACAAAATGTATGATAACCACCCCAGGGCGGTAGTTACAGCTAGGTGTAAAAAAAGGATTAATAAATGAAATAGTTTTGACAAGGTCGATGTACATTCATTGGATTCTATGATGTGACATTTTTTTTTTCAATTTCAATTTATTTCCCTTTATATAGCGCCAAATCACAACCGAGTGGCCTCAAGGCGCTTCACACAAGTAAGGTCTAACCTTACTAACCCTCAGAGCAACAGTGGTAAGGAAAAACTCCCTCTGAGGAAGAAACCTCAAGCAGACCAGACTCAAAGGGGTGGCCCTCAGCTTGGGCAATGCTACAGACATAAATTACAGAACAAGTCACAAAACAAATATACAGGAAATGCTGTTGGTGCACCAGACAGGAGGGTCTCCAGCACAAATACCACACCGATCTCTGGATGGAGCTGCACCGTAAACAGAGAGAAAAAACAGAATCAGGCATGAGAAAGACAAGAAATACAGTATAATTTGACTGCATTAAACAACAAGAAAAACAGGAAATACTAAGGTGATCGCCGGCCACTATCAATCAATCAATCAATCAATTTTTTTTATATAGCGCCAAATCACAACAAACAGTTGCCCCAAGGCGCTTTATATTGTAAGGCAAGGCCATACAATAATTATGTAAAACCCCAACGGTCAAAACGACCCCCTGTGAGCAAGCACTTGGCTACAGTGGGAAGGAAAAACTCCCTTTTAACAGGAAGAAACCTCCAGCAGAACCAGGCTCAGGGAGGGGCAGTCTTCTGCTGGGACTGGTTGGGGCTGAGGGAGAGAACCAGGAAAAAGACATGCTGTGGAGGGGAGCAGAGATCGATCACTAATGATTAAATGCAGAGTGGTGCATACAGAGCAAAAAGAAAAAGAAACAGTGCATCATGGGAACCCCCCAGCAGTCTACGTCTATAGCAGCATAACTAAGGGATGGTTCAGGGTCACCTGATCCAGCCCTAACTATAAGCTTTAGCAAAAAGGAAAGTTTTAAGCCTAATCTTAAAAGTAGAGAGGGTGTCTGTCTCCCTGATCTGAATTGGGAGCTGGTTCCACAGGAGAGGAGCCTGAAAGCTGAAGGCTCTGCCTCCCATTCTACTCTTACAAACCCTAGGAACTACAAGTAAGCCTGCAGTCTGAGAGCGAAGCGCTCTATTGGGGTAATATGGTACTACGAGGTCCCTAAGATAAGATGGGACCTGATTATTCAAAACCTTATAAGTAAGAAGAAGAATTTTAAATTCTATTCTAGAATTAACAGGAAGCCAATGAAGAGAGGCCAATATGGGTGAGATATGCTCTCTCCTTCTAGTCCCCGTCAGTACTCTAGCTGCAGCATTTTGAATTAACTGAAGGCTTTTTAGGGAACTTTTAGGACAACCTGATAATAATGAATTACAATAGTCCAGCCTAGAGGAAATAAATGCATGAATTAGTTTTTCAGCATCACTCTGAGACAAGACCTTTCTGATTTTAGAGATATTGCGTAAATGCAAAAAAGCAGTCCTACATATTTGTTTAATATGCACTTTGAATGACATATCCTGATCAAAAATGACTCCAAGATTTCTCACAGTATTACTAGAGGTCAGGGTAATGCCATCCAGAGTAAGGATCTGGTTAGACACCATGTTTCTAAGATTTGTGGGGCCAAGTACAATAACTTCAGTTTTATCTGAGTTTAAAAGCAGGAAATTAGAGGTCATCCATGTCTTTATGTCTGTAAGACAATCCTGCAGTTTAGCTAATTGGTGTGTGTCCTCTGGCTTCATGGATAGATAAAGCTGGGTATCATCTGCGTAACAATGAAAATTTAAGCAATACCGTCTAATAATACTGCCTAAGGGAAGCATGTATAAAGTGAATAAAATTGGTCCTAGCACAGAACCTTGTGGAACTCCATAATTAACTTTAGTCTGTGAAGAAGATTCCCCATTTACATGAACAAATTGTAATCTATTAGACAAATATGATTCAAACCACCGCAGCGCAGTGCCTTTAATACCTATGGCATGCTCTAATCTCTGTAATAAAATTTTATGGTCAACAGTATCAAAAGCAGCACTGAGATCTAACAGAACAAGCACAGAGATGAGTCCACTGTCCGAGGCCATAAGAAGATCATTTGTAACCTTCACTAACCTTCACTAGGCCTAAGCTTCACTAAAAGACCCAGAATTTAGGTATATTTGAGGCCGCGGCAGGCTCCGTTTCCTAATAAAATGAATTAAAAGAGTAAAAAGCACAGAACTATACTATATCAATATGCTAGCCATACGAAAGGGAAAATGAGTGTGTCTTAACTCTGGACTTGAAAGTCTCTATATGTTACCCTGTAACATGATAACTAAGCATGACAGATGGTGGAATCTATTCCTTTTTAGAACCCTATTAACCCAAACAATAAATTGCATTTTTTAACGGAAATTGGAGCAACTTTAACTTTTGACCCCTGTATAAACTGAAATTGACTTTTGTCACCATTTTTGCTGTCCCCCCCCCCAATAACTCCAGAACATTCAGTCATAGATAGCCCAAACTACACCTTTTGGAATATTTATGATCGGACAAATAATGTGGCATAGTTTTTAACATGACTGGCGCATGTATCTCTATGTAATTCTTCATTGACCCTTACCTGGCTATAACTGCCACCCTGGGATGGTTATCATACATTTTTGTGTAGGCAATGATACACTGAGGCTGGATTCTAAGTGTTGTTTCATCACCTTAAGTGGTACTGAAAACCTGCTTGGCCTGTGGACTATTAGTGCGGTCCATCACATATTCTGAAAAGAAATCTTATCGTTGAACACGGTAGGGATATTATATCCATCCATCCATTTTATATACAGGCTAACGCCAATTAAGAGTCACAGGGGGCTAGAGCCTATCCCAGCACTCACAGGGCATGAGGCAGAGTGAAAACTCATATCAAAGCAAAGTCAACCTTGGGGTGCAGAGCGCAGAAGCATGCATTCTGCAGGGCTGAAATTATACTTTAAAAAATATATATACACTCAACAAAAATATAAATGCAACACTTTTGGTTTTGCTCCCATTTTGTATGAGATGAACTCAAAGATCTAAAACTTTTTCCACATACACAATATCACCATTTCCCTCAAATATTGTTCACAAACCAGTCTAAATCTGTGATAGTGAGCACTTCTCCTTTGCTGAGATAATCCATCCCACCTCACAGGTGTGCCATATCAAGATGCTGATTAGACACCATGATTAGTGCACAGGTGTGCCTTAGACTGCCCACAGTAAAAGGCCACTCTGAAAGGTGCAGTTTGTTTTATTGGGGGGGGGGGGGGGGATACCAGTCAGTATCTGGTGTGACCACCATTTGCCTCATGCAGTGCAACACATCTCCTTCGCATAGAGTTGATCAGGTTGTCAATTGTGGCCTGTGGAATGTTGGTCCACTCCTCTTCAATGGCTGTGCGAAGTTGCTGGATATTGGCAGGAACTGGTACACGCTGTCATATACGCCGGTCCAGAGCATCCCAAACATGCTCAATGGGTGACATGTCCGGTGAGTATGCCGGCCATGCAAGAACTGGGACATTTTCAGCTTCCAATAATTGTGTACAGATCCTTGCAACATGGGGCCATGCATTATCCTGCTGCAACATGAGGTGATTTTCTTGGATGTATGGCACAACAATGGGGCTCAGAATCTCGTCACGGTATCTCTGTGCATTCAAAATGCCATCAATAAAATGCACCTGTGTTCTTCGTCCATAACAGATGCCTGCCCATACCATAACCCCACCGCCACCATGGGCCACTCGATCCACAACATTGACATCAGAAAACCGCTCACCCACACGACGCCACACACACTGTCTGCCATCTGCCCTGAACAGTGTGAACTGGGATTCATCCGTGAAGAGAACACCTCTCCAACGTGCCAAACGCCAGCGAATGTGTGCATTTGCCCACTCAAGTAGGTTACGACAACGAACTGGAGTCAGGTCGAGACCCCGATGAGGACGACGAGCATGCAGATGAGCTTCCCTGAGACGGTTTCTGACAGTTTGTGCAGAAATTCTTTGGTTATGCAAACCGATTGTTTCAGCAGCTGTCCGAGTGGCTGGTCGCAGACGATCTTGGAGGTGAACATGCTGGATGTGGAGGTCCTGGGCTGGTGTGGTTACACGTGGTCTGCGGTTGTGAGGATGGTTGGATGTACTGCCAAATTCTCTGAAACGCCTTTGGAGACGGCTTATGGTAGAGAAATGAACATTCCTGCTGTCAGAATGCCAATTGCACGCTCCCTCAAATCTTGAGACATCTGTGGCATTGTGCTGTGTGATAAAACTGCACCTTTCAGAGTGGCCTTTTATTGTGGGCAGTCTAAGGCACACCTGTGCACTAATCATGGTGTCTAATCAGCATCTTGATATGGCACACCTGTGAGGTGGGATGGATTATCTCAGCAAAGGAGAAGTGCTCACTATCACAGATTTAGACTGGTTTGTGAACAATATTTGAGGGAAATGGTGATATTGTGTATGTGGAAAAAGTTTTAGATCTTTGAGTTCATCTCATACAAAATCGGAGCAAAACCAAAAGTGTTGCATTTATATTTTTGTTGAGTGTATCTCACATTTCTCTCTTACAAACATGCATTTGTAGAGTCTGATTGCAACAGATCTTTTTAAGAGTCAGTTAAGGGATGAAGTAGCTGTAATGATAGGTTACCACACAACTCTTCTACCTGAACGCTACAATACAAAACCCGTTGTAGAGATGAGGCCAAAGAAGGGCAGTGATTGCTGATCAATATTTGATAATGAAATGTTCGACTAAAGTTTCAGTCTTTTTATGACAGCTGCCATGACAGCTTTAATGCCCCTAATATTCACAGCAAGACAAATCTGATCATGGGGGGTACAATTAGTTATACCTAACAGCTAACGTTAGCTTATCTAGCCAGCTGTAGCACCGTTTATCGTAGCTTACAAAATAACTGGTTCTTTTCTGTTTGATAACCTACATAATTCATACTTTTGTCCACATTTATTTTTATATGTATTTGTTAATACCGTTATTGTAGGTTTAACTACGCTATTATACTTTATACACTAATTACCGTTTTTGTTTATCTTGTTAGCTTGCTAGGTACAGTTGGCTTATTAACGGCTAATTTAGCTCTTCTAAGTAAAAGTAGCTTATTTTCGTTATTTACAATTTTATTTTACATGGTGTCAATTTTTAATGATTCATCAGTTTATGTGCTCTTTTTAAAGATATCAACATATAATACCTTAGTTCTTAGGTTTCCATTTGATAGCCTATAGATTATGCTTTTTTATTTTCCTATAGTATGCTAGCAGAGTTACTTTAGATAGATAACAATACACATTACATCATAGCTTGTTTCTATAAAAAAAAAACACGCCATGACCATATATCTTAATATTTAGGTTTTAATACCTACTCCTGTATATTATATAGTACCATATTTATTGTATATGTTGTTACTACCCTTAATTACCCTTAATATTTAAATATAGTTTTATATATATATATATATATATATATATATATGATGTCTTATCTTTCTTATATCTTATTATTTATTATTATAAATACTTTTTTCTTGAGCCGCTTGGGTTGGTAGGGAGAGTTCCCATGGGATAAAAAAAGCTTTTCAACCTACCACCTCAAGACCAGCCGCTTAAGTGGCTCTACTGTACTCTTTTCTACTCTTCTATTTTACTCTTCCTTTTTAGATATTTAGATATACCTTAGTATACTAGCATAATTCCACCTTAGAATTAGAATCTAATATATAAGATATACCTTACTGAATTTTCATGGTGACAATGCATAAAGCAACAAGGCCCGGTGGCTATGTCCAACTTTCAATTCAGGGCATTTTCTCTAAAAGGTTGCAAAACTGGCCTTTTCTGAACAATGCCCATGGGAGCAGATAAAAGGCAAACTGCAAGTCAGGTATTCACCATATTATCATTCAAAGTGTCATTAAAAACTATCAAAAGGTTCATTACCCATAGGGGGAGGTGATGGTCTAGTGGTTAAAGTGTTGGGCTTAAGTTTAGAGGATCCGTGGTTCAAATCCCAGCCTGACCAGAAATCACTAAGGGCCCTTGGGCAAGGTACTTAATCCCTTAGTTCATAGGTGTCAAACTGATTCCAGAAAGGGCCAAGAGGGTGCAGGTTTTCTTTGTAACCACCAACTCCAGCAGGTTATTTCACTGATGAACTCTTCCCATCTGCTCAAAGTGATGTTCATCAGTGAAATCACTTGCTGGAGTTGGTGGTTACAAAGAAAACCTGCACCCACTTGGCCCTTTCTGGAATCAGTTTGACACCTATGCCCTAGTTGCTCCCGGTGTGTAGTGAGTGCCTTGTATAGCAGCATCCTCAAATCGGGGTGAATGTGAGGCATTATTGTAAAGCTTTGCTTTGAGCGTCTGTGGCAGATGGAAAAGCACTATATAAATGCAGTCCATTTACCCAACAGATATTACAATACCAAGGAAGCGTGTACCAATACTGGTACTATTACTTTTCATTGAAATCTGTCCTTTCATGAACATGTAGTGGACATGAGGACCTATACAGACAGTAATCATATTTGTGAATGTCTTCTGCATGCACATACAGGTTTGACACACATGGGCTTAACTTGATTTCGACTAGTGATGCTTCAGGATAAAATGTGTTTAGAAATCTCATTTCCTGAATATTTGTTTAACAACACAAGTGGGACTTTTTTTGTAATCTTTCTACTGAAAATGCTATTTCATAACTTTGTGCATGTGTCTCAGTGTAGAGGACTCCAGTGGCTGGAGAAGGAATGAACAAGACACCCACGTTTCACTTTGAAGTAGTCAACAGCTGGTTGCTTTTTAGACATGGGGATGGATCGGTTGTCTGCCTGGGTGATTGGCATCCAGGATGCGGGGCAGTAACGTGATGTGGTGGATGCAATGACACACAGCTGTTAGCTTGTGCTTTGGACTCGGGGACGGAGGCATTTTCAGGCTCTTTCCATCACTCATGGAGCCACCCATGTGCCGCCCCTGCAATTAATGAGTTCACTGTGAATCAGTGCGGGCAGTGATCTCAACATGCCAAAGCCTAGAAAAGGTGGTCATTTGGGGGTAATTTTTATTACCATAGACTGTATGTAGTCTATGGTAATAACAATGACTAAGGGAACAAACGAAGTGACCTCTTCCCTGTGGACCTGGGATCCTTACTTCAGCAAATGTCACAGTTGGATTTAAGGTTCTCTGTTACTTTAGACTGACCACCACCTATTTTAAAACAATTTGAATATGTGTGTGTTAGACATGGATAAAGTGCATCCAGAAAGTATTCACAGTGCTTCACTTTTTTCCACATTTTATGTCACAGGGTTATTCCAAAATGGAGTAAATTAATTTATTCCTTAAAATTCAACACCACATAATGACATTAAAAAAAAAGAATATATATATATATATATATGGGCAGTTTTGCCAATTCCTCTTTGTAGCACCTCTCAAGCTCCATCAGGTTGGATGGGGAGCGTTGGTGCACAGCCATTTTTAGATCTCTTCAGAGGTGTTCAGTTGGATTCAGGTCTGGGCTCTGGCTGGGCCACTCAAGGACTTTCACAGAGTTGTTCTGAAGCCACTCCTTCGCTGTGTGTGTAGGTTCACTGTCCTGCTGCAAGGTGAACCATCACCCCAGTCTGAGGTCAACAGGGCTCTGGAGCAGGTTTTTATCCAGAACGTCTCTGTACATTGCTACATTCATCTTTCCCTCAATCCTGATTACACAGTTCCTGCTGCTGAAAAACATCCCCACAGCATGATGCTGCCTCCACCATGCTTCACTGTAGGGATGGTGCCTGATTTCCTCCAAACATAACACAAGGCATTCACACCAAAGAGTTCAATCTTTGTCTCAGACCAGAGAATGTTTTTTTTTTTTTTTTCATGGACTGAGAGTCATTCAGGTGCCTTTTGGTAAACTCCAGGTGGGTTGTCATGTGACTTTTACGAAGGAGTGGCTTCCGTCTGGCCATGCTATCATACAGGCCTGATTGGCGGATTGCTCCAGAGATGGTTGTCCTTCTGGAAGGTTTTCCTCTCTCCACAGAGGAATCTTGGAGCTGTGGCAGAGTCACCATCGGCTTCTTGGTCACCTCCCTGACTAAGACCCTTCTCCCGCTCAGTTTAGATGGGTGGCCAGCTCTAGGAAGAGTCCTGGTGGATCCATTCTTCTTCCATTTATAGATGATGGAGGTCACTGTGCTCATTGAGACCTTCAAAGCAGCAGAAATGTTTCTGTACCTTTTCCCAGATTTGTGCCTCGAGACAATCATGTCTCAGAGGTCTACAGACAATTCCTTTGCCTTCATGTTTGGTTTGTGTTCTGACATGCACTGTCAACTGTGGGACCTTATATGTACACAGGTGTGTGCCTTTCCAAATCATGTCCAATCAATTGAATTTACCCTACGTGGACTCCTGTTAAGCTGTAGAAACATCTCAAGGATGACCAACGGCAACAGGATGGATCTGAGCTCAATTCTGAGCTTCATGGCAAAAGCTGTGAATACTTATGTACATGTAATGTGTTAGTTTTTTTTTATTATTTTTATTTTTAATA
This sequence comes from Thalassophryne amazonica, assembly GCF_902500255.1. Classification (NCBI taxonomy): domain Eukaryota; kingdom Metazoa; phylum Chordata; class Actinopteri; order Batrachoidiformes; family Batrachoididae; genus Thalassophryne; species Thalassophryne amazonica. The sequence goes on along the minus strand of NC_047110.1, from coordinate 35,217,067 downwards.
AATTTGCAAAAAAAAAAAAAAAATCTTTTTTTTCCACATTGTCATTAGGGGGTATTATGTGTAGAAGTTTGAGGAAAAAAGGATTTTTGGATCCATTTTGGAATAAATAAACGCTTCACTCTTCCCCATGATATGGGGAAAAGTGAAGCGTTGTGAATACTTTCCAGATGCACTGCATATAAGCGATATACTTCATAGTTTTACATAAGAACCATGTGCTCCAAAATAATTATTTACTTGCAGCTGACTTTGACCGAAACTGACACCTTTGAAGAGAGCTCCTTGCTGAGTCAATAATACGTTGGAAGAGTTAATTTGCACAGATCGTCCCTGCTGTCTACAGACCTGGTCTTTCAACACTCCCCACTCCCACATGGTTCCCAATTACTTTGCACTTCTGTGGCAGCATGTCACCGCCAGCATCCAACAAGGTCAAATGCCATTTCATTTTCTCCCCTTTGATCGCTGCCTGGCACTTTCATCAGTCTCACTCACGCCATGAAGTTACCGCCATCATTTCTCCGGTTAAACTTTCCTCTCACTTCCGCTAACATTTAGAGAATGTGACAACAGGCCCTGAAGTCAAAGTATAAAATAAGCTCTTGATCAAATTCGGCTGGCTGTACTTCTAAAGTCTGACCTACAGTAACAGCATGTGCTGCTTTTAGATGCATTTAAAAAAAAAAAAGTTTATTCCATGTGCATTTTAGTTTGGCTTACATCAATCTCAAAGCTCACAAGCAGTAATTCTATATCTCTTACCCATGAAGTGAAGGCTTTTTAATTCCTGTCCCTTGAACGAAATGTGCAACTATTAAATAAATGAAAATATTCAACTTGGTTGGGTACATTGCTCAAATCTACCAGTAAAATGTATGGATGAGCCAAAAAAAAAAGAGATCATATGTGTGGTACACTGTCACTAAAGCCCAAGTAAACCACATTGTACCATATCTTTCCCTCTGAGCTAAACAGTGCACAGTGTAGTGCATTATTGCAAGCTTCTCACCAGCAAAGAAGCAATTTTTCATGGCTGATCATTCATACTTATCAATCACAAATATTTTTACTGATCAATATATGCTGTCGATCATCCATCTTGGCTTCTTGGTGATTAAGATATACAAAACAGGTATACATCTTTTCCTTGACCTTTGAGCAATAATCAAATGACTCCAAAGGCTAGTGATCCATCGCAACTTCTTAGCTGTTGAGATTTACAAAAAAAAAAAAACACACAAAAGTTACTTTATGGATCATGTTTTCCTTGATCTTTGACAAAACTATTACAAAATTTAATCACCTCTAGATATTAAACCAACTAATATTCACATCACTTTAAAGGCAAGCCATTTGTCCTGTGCACAGACACATGTGCCAGCGAAAACAATACAATGCGTTGTAGATGTGCAGGGTAATAATACAAACCCAGTTCCAATGAAGTTGGGACGTTGTGTGTGATTCAGGTGCCTGAATCCTCTTCAACCTATATTCAGTTGAATACACCACAAAGGCAAGATATTTAATGTTCAAACTGATAAACTTTATTGTTTTTGTGCAAATACGACAACAGAGACCCCAGACTGTCGTACATCAAGAAACAACAGAAAGTCGTACATCAAGCAAGAATGGGAAAGAATTCCACCGACAAAGCTTCAACAATTAATGTCCTCAGTTCCCAAATGCTTATTGAGTGTTGTTAGAAGGAAAGGTGAAAACAATAAAATGTATCAGTTTGAACATTAAATATCTTGTCTTTGAGGTGTATTCAATTGAATATAGGTTGAAGAGGATTTGCAAATCATTTCATTCTGTTTTTATTTACATAACATCCCAACTTCATTGGAATTGGGGTTGTAACTCAAATTACTGAAAAAGTAAATAATGAATCCATGAGTACTTTAAATAGCTCTTAGTTCAAACACTCAAAAAGAGAATACAGGGTGCTTACATGGCAGAATATACCAGGTACTAGCCATATCTCAACTGGTATTCCCAGGTATTTTTCATTCTCTGCATACAGGATCACAAGTGACATATTGGATTATTCTCTGAATATTAGTGTATATTTAAATGTTTTCAGTCATAAAGCATGAGCTCCAGCTTTTCAGATAACTGCATTTTGAACCTTTAGTGGAATGCTGCTGCATCTCCATATATGGCAAACTAACATCACTTCATACAGCGCTGCCTGGTCGATAACCTGCAATCTGATCTCTTGCTTCTTCCTGCACATTTGCTTTCCTCCATCGATGGTATTAACTTTTTTATAGCATTCTGTCACTCACCTTTTTCTGTGTTGACAGGGAGTAGAAAGTGAGCAAGGGAGACAGCTTTTAGACAATTTAACAGAAAAAAAAAAAATGCCAAAGGAGATGGACAAGTGAGCTTTTAGAGAACTAAAAGCCTCAACTCCTTTCTGTGCCAAAGCAAGACCCCTGTTGTCTTCTGTCACATGATGAATAGGCACAGACTTTCAATGCATGGAGAACGCAACAATGCTGATCTGACAACTAAAAGGGGATAATGGTTTAGAAGGGCATAAAATTTTGATTACCATGAAATGCTTTAATCTCAGTGTCACGGACGATAGTGTCTATATTTCACCAGCGTTTGAATAAGACTGTCCACATTCTTAATGGATTCTACTAGGATGAGTGGCTTTTAATGGCACTTTTGAGCACCATGAAGAAGCAACAAAATTAGTGCAGGGAAAGAAGACATTGTTTAAAACCAATTAGCCAATTACTGTGAAAGATGGCAACAAGAACTTCAAAATGCACATTATTCTGAACAACACCCTTGATCAGGTACAAAAAGCTTCACTTCAAACATTCTGACTGATTGTGTCAGTCATGTTTGAGATCAGATATGTGACTGCAGTTAGTTAGTCGGCTGTAGGTGTGGAAGCTGTTCTCCGTAGGCCGGCATGCTACACGGAAGAGGGCTGGGAGTACTAGTGCCGCACCCAAACACCGAGCCAGTGAACCGTGGATCTCAGCAAGGTTTTTTAACAATCATTACATCCGGGAAGAGGGGCACGAACACACATCTTGTTAAATGGTAAAAGGACTGCATTTATATAGCGCTTTTCCATCTGCATCAGACGCTGAAAGCGCTTTACAATTATGCCTCACCCCGATGTCAGGGTGCTGCCATACAAGGCGCTCACTACACACCGGGAGCAATAGGGGATTAAAGGCCTTGCCCAAGGGCCCTTAGTAATTTTCCAGTCAGGCAGGGATTTGAACCCATGATCTTCTGGACTCAAGCCCAACACCTTAACCACTAGACCATCACCTCCCCTTCTCACTCACTCTCTCATGTTCTCACTCATGGAAAATATCAACCGCTGTGTTAAAGTGTGCCTGTGTAAAGTGGTGCTGCTTTTGTTTGGGTATTGTATTAAAACAGTTTGAATGGAGGCTTTCACCACCTCAGATGCAACATTCTGTAATATCACTGCCTTATGCTTATAGCGAGGCCTGTAAAACAATTGATTCAGATTCTGGTGATTTTACTCACACACACACACACACACACACACACACACACACACACACACACACACACACACACACACACACACACACACTTGTACATACAGTGACACAGAATACAGGCAGAAAGGGCTCTTTACACAAAAAGACGAAACAAAAAATCAAGATACATGGAAATCACAGAAATCACTTTAGGGCCCGGTCCCACTGGGGAGAGGATTAATTGCGCATGAATTGAGTACACAAGTTACGGGCGTTCGTTGTCGTCTGCAACAAAAATGGCTACAAATGACAAATGTCCCAGTATGAATTACAGATATCTTAATAATGTATAGCGAAGATATGATGAACAATCACAGTTGTATATCGCATGTAGTGAGGGAACGGATCCATCGCATTACGATTATCACGGCAGTATTACGGGTGTATTATGAATGCATTGCGCACGTGTTTGCGCGTGCACAGCATCTGCATTGTGGTCATAAAAGAAGCGCACTCGCTCCTTCCAGCATCACTATTCACACCAACAATACAGCCTCTGGAGCATTTGCTGGACTTGGACAAGTTGATTGGAGTAAACAAGCAGTGAACAGGGCGAGTGGTGACGTCAGCGGATCACATCAGAGCGCAGCTCGTCTGAACGATTGTAACAAGTTAAATCTGTTATAAACATAGGAATAAATACTGTAACAGCTGCAGACAAGATGGAAAAAACACGCAACTGTTTTATCAAGACTTGACAATGTAAACAAGTCAAATAAGTACCTTTGTAGACAGCTCAAAATGCTTTCTGCAGCTGGAGCCATTCGTACGCACGTGCAGCTTTGATTCAGGAGGTGATTAGAGCCGTTTTGAACAGGCAATTTGCAGAATAAACTGATTAATCCACCATGAAATAATTATTTTGTATAGGCAGCATCCAGTGCAGAGCGCGTGGCAGCCGGTAGAACAAAGAACTTGCGGCATTTTCTTCTCCGTGGGAAAGTTGTGTAAAACAAACACTGCAGATCTTTGTGCTCACAATTATGAATATCACACTGGCTTTTATACCACCTCTCAAGTCTATAATAATTGCAGAGTCTACTGACAGCACAATGTGCACCTATTATTTTTACCCTTCAACTGAATTTAAGGCTTAAGGTTTAACTGCAGTTAAATCTACACATCTCCCTTAACTCACACGATCACGATACCTGACTCTGGTAGCCAAAGAAGAGAAAGGCTTAGAGTTAATCCAGAAGTAGTAGTAATGGGCAATTTGCTTATTAGAAGCAATGATATGCACAAGTATCTCATAAACCCATGGAATGAATTCCATTTAATTGAGTTGGTACAGTCAATTTCATAACTTAATGAAAATACCAATGAAAATGCTAATTATCTTATGTGTTATCTTTGTATTTCAGAGTTTCATAGATGCATCTAAGAAATGTGACGTGTGAGCAAATGGTAGATATCTACCTTGCAAAATTCAGTAAGTAGATAGATAGATAGATAGATAGATAGATAGATAGATAGATAGATAGATAGATAGATAGATAGATAGATAGATAGATAGATAGATAGATAGATAGATAGATAGATAGATAGATAGATAGATAGATAGATAGATAGATAGATAGATAGATAGATAGATAGATAGATAGATAGACAGATAGATAGATAGATAGATAGATAGATTAGATTTTTCACAGGGGTTACATTCTTATATCTTCACCCACCCCTACTGAAAGGGCTCCTTTATTAATTTATCTGTTTAAGGAAAAAAGAGCGAGGGAGCTGGTTAACCCTTTGACGCTGAAGGACGCGCCCGTGCATGCGACGCATGACGCAGTTTTCTATTAATAAGTCAATGACAGGACATTACGTGACTTCATTCAACCACTTCTTGAAACTACAGAGTGCCACATTTAGTTTCAATCCCCGTTGTAGATCATCTTTGCCTCACAGCCAATCTTACAGCCCAGAGAAGGTCACATGGGCCTGTCTCTCACTCTGCCACCCATTTCAGACTCATTCAGAGAGCACTGCCAGTCTGTTCAGGAGACAAGTGAATTCATACTGCCACTAAACTTTCATGAATGCTAACAATGGTCATGTCAGCCAAAAATAAACTTTTTTTTTTTTTTTAGTCAGATGGACAAAGCATACTGTCAGGAAAAAGATGTGGATGGGCTATTTTCTTTTTCCAGGATACCCCTCCAACACACACACACACACACACACACACACACACACACACACACACACACACACACACACACACACACTCCCTCAAAAGAGCATGTGGCCATTTTTTTGTGAGGGACTTTCTACTTTTTTTTCCATTGACAGATATTTGTGGACATATATGACAGAAAACATTTTAATGGAAATGATAAGTGAATTTGTTTTTAATTGCATTACACTGATACACAATTTCCTTCATATATCAAAGTACGAGGTCTATTAGAAAAGTATCTGACCTTATTATTTTTTTCAAAAACCATATGGATTTGAATCACGTGTGATTACATCAGACATGCTTGAACCCTCGTGGGCATGCGAGAGTTTTTTCACGCCTGTCGGTTACGTCATTCACCTGTGGGCAGTCTTTGAGTGAGGAGTGGCCCACCCTCTCGTCGATTTTTTCATTGTTTAGGAATGGCTCAAAGACTGCTGCTTTGTTTGATCAAAATTTTTTCAAAACTGTACGGCACAACTGAGTGGACACCATTCGATAAATTCAGCTGGTTTTCGGTAAAAATTTTAACGGCTGATGAGATATTTTGGTCTGGTAGTGTCGCCGTAAGGACGGGCCACAGTGCCTGATGGCGATCTGCGCTTCGAGGCGGCAGCGTCTCTCCGTTTCAAGTTGAAAACTTCCACATTTCAGGCTCTGTTGACCCAGTAAGTCGTCAGAGAACAGAGAACTTTCAGAAGAAGTTGGTATGAGGAGTTTATTCGGACATTCCATTGTTAACGGACATTTTGTAATGAAAGAACGTGCGGGCAGAGTCGCATGTCGGGCCGGACCCAACCGCGGGGGGTCGCGACAGGAAAAACACCTCCGTTGGAAACCTTAACGGACAAGTTGGAACATGCCCAAGCTGTTAAACAATTTCTCAGTTACTCACTTGTTGAAAGCCATCAAAAGCCACCTGAATTTTACAAATGGTTTTCAACACGGAGGTGTTTTTCCTGTCGCGGCGCACACAGATTCACCGAGTTGTCACGGAAACGACTCGGCGAATTTGCGCGCATGTCTTTCATTACAAAATGTCCTTAAACAGTGGAATGTCCGCATAAAGTCCTCATGCCGGCCTCTTCTGAATCTTCTCTGTTCTCTCACGACGTCCTGGGTCAACAGAGCCTTAAATTAGGATGATTTCAGCTTGAAACAGGCCGACGACGGCGCCTGGAAGTGCTGCACGACGTCCTGCTCTGTGGGAAGTCCTTACAGCGACAGAAACACCCCATAATCTCTTATCAGCCGTTAAACTTTTCACCGAAAACCAGCTGAATTTCTCGAATAGTGTCCACTCGGATATTCCTCACAGGTCCAGAAAAAAGTTTGATAAAGCAACGCGCGCCGTCTCGAGCAGCGTGTGAAACAAAGGAATTCGAAATGACGTCACCGACACGCGTGAAAAAACTCATTCATGCGCACGAGGGTTCAAGCATGATTGGTGTAATCGCATGTCAATCAAATCCATATAGTTTTTTTTTTTTTATAAAACTGCCGGTTAGTTTTACAAGATACCTCGTACTTTTGTGAGCCTTTGGTGAACCCAAAACCAGTTTGACCACATGAATAAAGATATATTTTCACAAAAGATTAGAAGAATTTAGTAAAAAAATCCATTTCTTTTTTTATTCATATTTAGAGTCAAAATATTTCATCATAAAATGTCCTTGAAATATATGTGACATATATTCTAAAATCTGAGCCTGCTGTGAACATTTTGATATGCAAGACAAGGGCATTTTACTTTTTAAAAGGGTATCTTCAAATGGGAATAACTGAAATTATGGTAAAATCTAGAAAATACCCCTGGACCCAAAAGGTTTAGCTAGGTATGCAGTGAATGGGGATCATTTGTGAGAACTGTTTTGGCACAAAAAACAAAACAAAAAAATAAATAACAGTCAAAATTCTGCACAAACCCTGCTGAAAGGATTATGCATGAATGCAACAGAAGCAGACAATCATTCTCTCCCTAATGGTCAACATATGTGTGGTTTTAATGGTAAATGGTAAATGGACTGCATTTATATAGCGCTTTTCCATCTGCATCAGACGCTCAAAGCGCTTTACAATTATGCCTCACATTCACCCTGATGTCAGGGTGCTGCCATACAAGGCGCTCACTACACACAGGAAGCAATAAGGGATTAAAGACCTTGCCCAAGGGCCCTTAGTGATTTTCCAGTCAGGCAGGGATTTGAACCCATGATCTTCTGGACTCAAGCCCAACACCTTAACCACTAGACCTCCCCTTAATGTCACATAAAATTGAACATAGCTTGTTTGTCAATTTCTTTTCTTTTTTTTTTTTTTTGAGACCTGTGTGTGGTCACCACCAAACCCACTATGCCTTATTAACACTTGTAGGAAAGAAACTATTGTCTTTTTTTTTTAATTCTGTTTTCTTATCTTTATCAACAATGAACAACAATCGGTGTTCGAGACACTGTTTGCAATGTGGAGTTAATCACTCACAAATGTGTAACACAACAGCTGCAAGGTTAATTATTTAATGAAATAACTAACTGTGTAGCGTCACCAGATGAAGAGCGGAATCTATTATTTATGAACAAACAAGCTCCACAGACTCATTTCCAAAACAGCTACGTGCTAATGCAGCTAGCAGCTGCACGACTTATAAAAATATACAATTACATTCATGTATACAATCACATTTTTTTTTCTGTACAACATTACAATGGAGTTGAAATGAACTGTCATTATACGCTTCTAGTGAAGAGTTTCCACTTTATTTGAAAAGATTTAACAAAAATAATGCATTAACTTTTAAGTAGTTACTACAACAATTTTATTTAGTCCCTCCATTTCAGAGATCATAAATAATTGGACAAAATAAATGTAAGAAGTAATATACATCATCACTATTATAGACAGGTTTCTGTTGACGAGTGAGGGGGGATGGCTACATGAACATAACCAAAAACAAACAATATGGTACTGTATGGCAACATACTATGGTAATGAATACATTTCTTGTCATTTCTGCATAACACGTGTTGCTCCCTGTGTGCAGTTTAAGCACGTTACATGGCAACACCCTGATATCAGTGTGCATGTGTGTGAACATGAGGCATCGCTGTAAAATGCTTTAAGCATCTGCATCAGATGGAAAAACTCAACAGGAATGCAGTCCATTTTACAATTATAACATGGTTAACACTTTTGGAAAAAACAGCTAAAAATCCAGGTTTTAAGTTAAGCCCCCATCACACATAGCAAGAACGTGCAGGAACCAGCCCGACACGGCAAATATTACCCTAATCAAAAGCAGTCGGGAGGAAAAGACGCATGGTCAGCAGTGTCACAATGCATCCAGATTAATTCTTCCACACCTGTACGATGGCATCCAAAGCGTATGTCTTTGAACATGTGCAACACACTTTTCAGATGTGGGGCGAATCGTCATTCTGTATGCCATTCGACCTGATTCTGGCTATGTGTGATGGGGTATTAGCGTTTCACAATAAGTCAGAATCATTTAATGTCAAATGCAACCAATTTGATTGTATTGTTACTTAAGATCAATTTTAAAACATATCTACTTTTACAAGATGACAGCCAGCAGAAGAAATTTGTAGTTGTGAAATTATATTAATAGCAATGTTATTATTATCAATCAATCAATCAATCAATTTTTTTATATAGTGCCAAATCACAACAAACAGTTGCCCCAAGGCGCTTTATATTGTAAGGCAAGGCCATACAATAATTATGTAAAACCCCAACGGTCAAAACGACCCCCTGTGAGCAAGCACTTGGCTACAGTGGGAAGGAAAAACTCCCTTTTAACAGGAAGAAACCTCCAGCAGAACCAGGCTCAGGGAGGGGCAGTCTTCTGCTGGGACTGGTTGGGGCTATTACTATTATTTGTAGTAGTAGTAGAAGTAGTATTCAGTCATTCATTCATTTTCTATACCCACTTATTTCAATTAAGGGTCATGGGGTAGCTGGAGTCTATCCCAGCAGTCTATCCCAGTAGCTGGAGTCTATCCCACAGTCTACCACACCTCACTTGGCGTGGGGTGGGGTAGACTATGGACAGGCCACCAATACCATCATGGGGCATTATTATTATTATTATTATTATTATTATTTAATAGTAGTATATGTAGTAGTAGTAGAAGTAGTGTTAGTTATTATTATTATTATTAGTAGTAGTAGTAGTAGTATTAGTAGTAGTATATTAGTAGTAGTATATGAGTAGTAGTAGTAGTAGTAGTAGTAGTAGTAGTACTGTTAGTTATTATTATTATTATTATTATTAGTAGTAGTAGTAGTAGTAGTAGTAGTAGTAGTAGTATTTAGTAGTAGTATATGTAGTAGTAGTAGAAGTAGTGTTAGTTATTATTATTATTATTATTTAGTAGTAGTATATGAGTAGTAGTAGTAGTAGTAGTAGAAGAAGTACTGTTAGTTATTATTATTATTATTATTATTATTATTTAGTAGTAGCAGAAGTAGTGTTAGTTATTATTATTATTATTATTATTTAGTAGTAGTATATGTAGTAGTAGTAGAAGTAGTGTTAGTTATTATTATTATTATTATTATTATTGTTATTATTATTATTATTATTTAGTAGTAGTATATGTAGTAGTAGTAGAAGTAGTGTTAGTTATTATTATTATTATTTAGTAGTAGTATATAAAAGAAGTAGTGCTAGTTATTATTATTATTATTATTATTGTTATTGTTATTATTATTATTTAGTAGTAGTATATGTAGTAGTAGTAGAAGTAGTGTTAGTTATTATTATTATTATTATTATTTAGTAGTAGTATATAAGTAGTAGTAGTAGTAGCAGTAGAAGTACTGTTAGTTATTGTTGTTATTATTATTATTATTATTATTATTTAGTAGTAGTATACGAGTAGTAGTAGTAGAAGTACTGTTAGTTATTATTATTATTTAGTGGTAGTATACAAGTAGTAGTGGTAGAAGTAGTGTTAGTTATTATTATTATTATTACTATTACTATTTAGCAGTAGTAGTATAGCTACTACTAGTAGTATAGCAGTATAGTGATAGCTCAAAGCTATCACTAAACTGTCTAATAATAAGGCCAGTGGGCAGGATGGGGTTTCAGCTGAGCGTTTAAAGTATGCAAGTGCAAGGTTAGCACCACTGCTATCTATTTGTCTCACTGCTCTTCTTGTCCATGGTTTTTTACCTGATTCTTTGTTAACTGTCTTGTTGGTCCCTGTCCTTAATGACAAAACAGGGAAAGTTGGAAGCTCTGATAATTATAGACCTATAGCTCTGGCCAGCATAGTGTCAAAAATTGTTGAATCAATCCTGCTGGACAGGATCTCAAATGCTATTAAATCATCTGATAACCAGTTTGGTTTTAAGGCTATGCTGGGCACAGATATGTGTGTGTATGCTCTAAAACAGATTGTTCAGAAATACAAAAGGCAGAACTCTTCAGTTTTTATGTGTTTTTTAGATACATCAAAGGCATTTGACAGGGTGAATCATTGCAAATTATTTATGAAATGAATTGAAAAAGGTGTACCTAAATATATTGTGCGCATTTTAATTTATTGGTATGTGCAGTAAACAATGCAGGTTAAATGGGGAAACAGTGTTTCTGCTCCATTTAGAGTTCGCAATGGAGTCAGACAGGGGGAATCCTGTCCCCAGTTCTATTTAATCTGTATCTTGATGAACTGTCAACTAGGCTCAAAGCATGTAAAACTGGTTGTGTTGCTGGAAACATGGTTCTGAATCATCTAATGTATGCAGATGATTTAGTAGTCTTTAGTCCAAGCACTGCTGGTTTACAGGAGTTACTAAACATTTGCTCAGCTTATGGGGGGGAGCATGACATCAAATAT